>NW_005242490.1:0-249 GCF_000412655.1 Myotis brandtii
TCTCCCTCTCCCTTCATCTCTGAAATCAATAATATATTTTAAAAAATAAATATATTTTGAAAAATAAAAAGATTTTAAAAAATAAAAATAAATTGCAAGTGTACCGATGTTTAAATGACGCCCGTTGGCTACAGAATAACGTCTAACTTCTTTGTACAGACATTTTGAAAGAAAGAGGTTAATTCCCATGTATGCACAAGAGAAAGGCCCAATATATAGTGTTAACAGAAAAGGCCAGTTACAAGAAAT
>NW_005242491.1:0-249 GCF_000412655.1 Myotis brandtii
AAGTCATGTTGCCATGATACAATTTTGAAATAAAAAGATTTCACAAAGTTAGGCAGATACTGGTTTTATTAAAATCTTTCAGAAAATTCAGAGGAAATGAGTTTTGGTTAAAGACTCTAAAACTATGGCTCAAGAAGTAAGACTTAGGAAAACATAGATAACAAAAATAATTTCATTAGAGTGAAAAAAACCGGAAGAATTATAAATATGTATGTTCGAATGGCTGTTTGAAATGCATTTGTACAAACA
>NW_005242492.1:0-249 GCF_000412655.1 Myotis brandtii
GGGTTCCCCTTCCCTCTTTCTCCCTCCCCCAATCAGACCTGCTTCCTCTTTCCGGCCTGTACCCGTTCCCTCCCCGAGAACTGAGGGCGCCGCCACTCGGGTCCCTACGCAGCCTGGGTAAGGCGCCCCCCATTGAGCCTGAAGCTCCAGCTAAAGGTCAAGGCCACGCCAGCATCCAACACGAGAAACTGGCCACAGGAACATGAGCACAACGCGCGCAGCTCTTCCGAGAGGGGTGGGCGGCCCTGA
>NW_005242493.1:0-249 GCF_000412655.1 Myotis brandtii
GGGGGGGTGGTCACTAGATAATGAAAGGATCCCATCCGGTTATCTGTCCTTAGTCTGTCCACCATCCTTTATTGGAGCATTGGAGGGCGGCAGGAGTGAGAACGGATGTATGGGGATGTGGAGGAGGAGGGGGAAATCGGCGTGCTGTTGCCTTTACTGGCAAGAACAGGTGTCTTCAGAGCATTTTGCAAAGGTGTAGAATGCCCCATAGGTGGAAAATGTAGCATAATAAAGGTTGTGGGCAGGCAT
>NW_005242494.1:0-249 GCF_000412655.1 Myotis brandtii
AGATGAGCCAGCATGCCCACTGCCCCCGGGATCTGAGCTCAACCTGCCCGGGGTCAACCTCACTGTGACCCCAGCCTGGGTCCTGGCCAGTTGCTCTGACTCCCATCCATGTTTATATTCTGGAGGGGGCTACTCCTTCCGCCCAGACCAGAGTGTGGTCCAGCACAGGTTTTGGGTGAAACTGACAGGTTCCACTGCCTGAACCCTCCCTCCCCCCAGGAGGTCATAGTCATATAGTCATTCCTGGCT
>NW_005242495.1:0-249 GCF_000412655.1 Myotis brandtii
TCCTCTCCTGGGGCCCCACTGGCCTCGCTGGTGCCTCGGGCCCTGCTCCCCCTCCCCCTCCGCCTGTGTCTCACCTCCTGGGTCCCAGGAGGCCTCCCCTCCCTGCCGCCCGTCTCAGGGCAGGCGTCCCCTCCCGTCCTGGTCCCTGTGGGAGCACCTGTCTCTTCGCCGTGTCTGTGCCCCCTGCACCCTCAGGAGGGAGTTGGCAGCGTGCCCACCGGGTGCAGAGCTCACAGCCCCTGCCTGCGT
>NW_005242496.1:0-249 GCF_000412655.1 Myotis brandtii
GGTGCAGCCACTCTCAAAAACAGTGTGGCGGTTTTTCAAAAAATTGAACATAGAAATTACTGTACGATCCAGCGATTGCAATCAGGATGTCGAAGAGATATTAACATTCCTATGTTCAATTGCAGCACTATTCACAATAGTCAAGATGTGGAGACAACCTAGATGTCCATGGAAGGATGAATGGATAAAGAAGATGTGGTATATAGTATATACTATATACATACAATGAAATATTATTCAGCCTTTAAA
>NW_005242497.1:0-249 GCF_000412655.1 Myotis brandtii
TTCAGAACAGTGCACAGCTATTGTGATTGTCCTGATACATGAGTTTTTCATTTATAATTAGTATATTGAATGGAGTACCACTTATCTTGGCACATGTGGGATTTCCCCTCCTTAAATATCTTATAATCTACTTACTTAATGCACTTAATAAATTATAATTCATATTGAATGAATTATTTTTAAAGCCTAGCAATAATCTTAGATTCTAATATAAATTATTAGGGAAAATTATTTTGAAAGAAGTCTGGA
>NW_005242498.1:0-249 GCF_000412655.1 Myotis brandtii
TTAGGAAATATAAGCATCACTTACAACTTTTTTTTTTTATAATGAAGTAAATTTTGATTTCCAAACTTCTAACTCATGAAGCAATTTTCAAAATACTTGCTTTAAGTTAGAAAACTGCCTGGACCGGCTTGCTCTGCACAAGGGCCGTAAGCATCGGTGGTGCTGTTTATAGGACGCTGTAAACTGTAAGAAGCCCTGGAATATTAACTACCCCATATAAGTACAGGGATCCTCTGTTTTCAGGCTGAA
>NW_005242499.1:0-249 GCF_000412655.1 Myotis brandtii
TGCAAAGTTCAAAACACTGGTTATAAGAATGCTCAAGGAACTTAGTGAGAACTGAAAAAAAAAAAGATAGTAAACATAAAAAAACCATAGAAAATGTAGAAAAGAACAGTCATAAATGAAAAAATACAATGAATGAAATTAAAAATATACTAGAAGGAATCAAAACAGAATTAGATGAAACAGATGATCAAATAAGCAATTTGAAAGATAAGGTGGCAGAAAACACCCAATCAGAACAGCATAAAGAAA
>NW_005242500.1:0-249 GCF_000412655.1 Myotis brandtii
TTGATCCCCGTCAGGGCACATATCCAGACAGTGGGTTTAATCCCTGGGGGAGGCAACTGATCGATGTTCCTCTCTCTCTCTCTCCCTTCCTCTCTCTAAATCAATAAAAGAAAGGGAAAAAAGAAAGTAACCTTAGAATATACATAGCAGACAATAAATAACACAGTGAACAACAACAACAAAAAAGGACATATTTGGTGAGATTTTCTTATAAATAAAAGAATAAATAAAATCATATTCTAAAAAGCT
>NW_005242501.1:0-249 GCF_000412655.1 Myotis brandtii
TTGATCCCCGTCAGGGCACATATCCAGACAGTGGGTTCGATCCCTGGGGGAGGCAACTGATCGATATTCCTCTCTCTCTCTCTCTATCCCTTCCTCTCTCTAAATCAATAAAATAAAGGGAAAAAAGAAAGTAACCTTAGAATATGCATAGCAGACAATAAATAACACAGTGAACAACAACATAAAAGACATATTTGGTGAGATTTTCTTACAAATAAAAGAATAAATAAAATCATATTCTAAAAAGCT
>NW_005242502.1:0-249 GCF_000412655.1 Myotis brandtii
TCAGATTCTCCTCTCTCCAATCCTGACTTAACTCTGTAGATGGAAGCTCATGCCTAGACCCCCAGGGATGTCGGAAAGCCTCCTATGCAGTAGTAACACCTGAGCAGACCCTGAAGGTGGACCGACTCCCCCCGGGTAGAAGTCCTATCTTTTTGGCTCCAACTTATTCAACACACTCAACCATTCTTCAACGAGACCCGCACCCTGCCCAGTGTCTCGCACTGCTTTCTATGAGCCTCTCTCCAAAGA
>NW_005242503.1:0-249 GCF_000412655.1 Myotis brandtii
CCTCTGCAGGGCGATCATGGGGCAATGGCCAGGCCCTGGACCAATCAAATAGCACCCTCCTTGGCGGCCTGGTGCCACTGGGTGTCATAGCGTGGTCGTCCGGAAGGTCCTTGATTTGCATATTACGCTTTTATTATTATAGACTAGGCATGGTATGCCATACATTGTAGTGACTCCGTATTCTATTTTGTTCTTCTGACATATGCTGGTTTCCCTGTTTTATTATCTGATGAACTAGCCTGGACTCAA
>NW_005242504.1:0-249 GCF_000412655.1 Myotis brandtii
GTCTTGTCTCTGAATTCTTTCCTAGCCAGAACTTAAGAACCATGGTTGCTGAACCAAAGTTTGGTCTGACCCCATGGACCTAACACCTGGTGCCATTCCCAAACTGTGGTCAACAGAACCAGTCTCAGACCCATGATATCAAGTCAAGAAGACTGTTCTCAGAGATCCACTGGCACTGTCATGCCATCCTTGGTAACTTGATGGCAAGGCCACCACTGGCACATAAGGGACCTTTGAATTAGGAAAAGG
>NW_005242505.1:0-249 GCF_000412655.1 Myotis brandtii
AATCTTCATGAATCAATGAAGTCAGTTTCCCCACCCTAATACAGGCTCTTGAGGGAAAAAAAATGCTTTGTATAAAGAACCAGCTCAGTTTTGGTAGTAATTGATACTTGTGAATAACAGGCATCCTAAATATTAAGGTACATTTGCTTAGGCTATTTATAGTTCATAGTCACATTGTTATTAGTCTGTGCTCTCCATGAAACTATATATGTTTTTTGCAAAATCCCTAAAACAAAGGCCTGACCTTAG
>NW_005242506.1:0-249 GCF_000412655.1 Myotis brandtii
GCCGGGTGGGTGCCCTGGGCTGTGAGCTCTGCGGGAAGAGGCGCCTCTGCAGGAGGAGGGGGTGGGCTCCCTGGGACCCGACTCCTTCCGGATGCTTTCTCAGGCCCAGGAGTGGGGCTCCCGCTTCAAGCGCCTGCCCGTGCCCAGAGGGAGGCCGTGGATCCTGGTGCGCCACCTGCCCGGGGCCGGGCCTCAGTTATTCTCTATTTGTTCAATATCCAACTCGCCGTCCAGGGAGCAGGGGCTGCT
>NW_005242507.1:0-249 GCF_000412655.1 Myotis brandtii
CTGTAATACTTTCAACCACGAAGATAAAATTTAAAAATAAGAAAAATTTAAAAATAGATATTACTTGCACCAAACTGTTACCTTAATTTCTTTTGAATTAACAGGACACAGTCATTTAATAAAGCAGAACTGTTAAGCTAACTAGTTTCCAAAAGAAGATCAAATTAATGATTTTATAAATACCACTAGAGGCCTGGTGCACAAAAATTTGTGAACTGGCGGGGGAGGGAGGCTGCGGGGGGGGGGGGG
>NW_005242508.1:0-249 GCF_000412655.1 Myotis brandtii
TGGGAGTTAGATGTGCGCTGACCACCAGGGGGTGGCGGGGAACATAGTGGGTATTGGTGATGCGGCGCTGGCAGCGGGCGGCTTTGGAGGCAGTGCTGGCCCTGATGGGCCCAGATGAGAGCAGGACCGTGGCGCGATGGTGGAGCAGGTGATTGTGTGGTGCCAGTCTAAGGCAGGTGCAAGCAGGGGGCCCCAATCACCCTGCTGGTCAATCCACAGATCAGCCCTGATTGCTGGCCAGGCCTAGGG
>NW_005242509.1:0-249 GCF_000412655.1 Myotis brandtii
TTTTTTTGTTTTTAAAGAAAGCAACTACCACAATTAATAAGGTAGTGTTTTCTTTTTGGATTTTCCCAGCATTGTTTTACATGACTATGGTACTTTAATAAATAGAAAAATGTGGTGCAGAGATTTCAGACATTTTTTGGCAGCAGGATTCCCTCTGTAGATATAGAAACTCATTGTGTGCTCAGATTGAAGCAAACTTCTGGGCTTTAATGAAGTGGTGTGAGACCTGGACCCCCAGCCAAGTGCCTC
>NW_005242510.1:0-249 GCF_000412655.1 Myotis brandtii
AATCTCCAATAGAATGCCGAAACATGGCTGTTTGATATTCTTTAGGAGTCAGTTTGAGGTTTGTTAGCACAGCGAAATCTTCAAATTTTATCCTCCAAGATCTCCATGTTTCAAACAGTTGATTCGTATCGGCAACATCAAATGGTTCCGGAGGCGCCACAGCTATGGATCCAGTCGATCCAATCAGTGGACGATTTACGGGTTTCTTATTTTTCTCTGACACCATGTCAAAAATAGTAGTTCTCTCTC
>NW_005242511.1:0-249 GCF_000412655.1 Myotis brandtii
CCCCCCCCCCAGGGTAAGTGCCACCAGGAACAGCACTCACCGTGGGACGGGGGCTTCGCGCATCTTTCCTGTGACATCACAGCTAATGCTCATCCCTTTGCTTTTTGCTGAGTCTTCCTCCGTGATGGGCAGTCACCTCCAGGAGAGGGTTTCTAAAGTCCATCTGGCTTTTCTGGGGAGAGAGACGCCCAGGTTTCCAGTGGGATCAGAGCCCACAGATGAGATAAGGGAGCTCAGAGGGCTCAGGCG
>NW_005242512.1:0-249 GCF_000412655.1 Myotis brandtii
GCTGATGCTCTATCCACTGAGCCAAACCAGCTAGCGCGATTGTTTTTTATTTTTAAACTATCAATGTTATTTGAAATAATCATGTACTTGTTGAGTTCCTGAAATTACAAATAAAAATTGGAATACTTTATTTCTGAAAAGCATATACTAGTACATGTCATATCTATTTTTCCTTGTTGATTAATAAAAGAATGAAATATATGAGAAAATACAAAATGAATTGATAATTTTCTGTCACTTAGTTAAAGT
>NW_005242513.1:0-249 GCF_000412655.1 Myotis brandtii
TCCCGGCCCCCTGCGGGGTGCCTACTCGCAAGGCAGGAGGTGGGGCACCTCCTCCCGCAATTTCAATCGCACACTGGGCCTCTAGTCGTTAATAAAATTATTACCTGTCTCATCTGAAATGATCTGATCTCCTAGAAAATCAGGCTTTGGGGACCAAATGTTTGCTTACATAGAATGGCATGAAAGGCACGTATTGGGGTTGGAGTGACATCTAAATGTATGAGAGAATTTAGAGGAATAAAAGAATAA
>NW_005242514.1:0-249 GCF_000412655.1 Myotis brandtii
ACTCCTGCTACCTGGTTGCCCTTGTTTACCCTCCCCATTTGGCAAATGATCACTTCCCTTGCAAGACACAGGAACAAGAATCACCGTCTCCAAGGATGGTGTGTACCTGCCTGCCTGTGCTATGACTGGCACCTGTGGCCCAACCACAGGCTGTGCCAAGTGATGGGCAAACAGCTCACACAAGCTGTTTTCTAAGTCTTCAAGAATTTTGGAAGCCAATATTAAAAATTTAATTACAAAAACTTAAAT
>NW_005242515.1:0-249 GCF_000412655.1 Myotis brandtii
CTATCCACTGAGCCAAACCGGCTAGGGCTCTTTCCCTTGTTGAACATGACCGTACCTGTCATGAAGGTCACCACTGGCCCTTGTTGGTCCGTTTGTGGTAGCCTTGGCCGTATTCCCCCTTGCTGAGCATCAGACATCCAACAGACCGAGCGCTACGAGGCTAGTGCCTGGGGTCCCCTTGCTACCGCTCTCAGCCTGTGCTTCACACACATCCCGTGCTCCGCTCTCGCTGATAGAGCAAACACGACC
>NW_005242516.1:0-249 GCF_000412655.1 Myotis brandtii
GTGACAGTCAGGTGGGGTGACAGCCAGGTGGGGTGACAGTCAGGTGGGGGTGACAGCCAGGTGAGGCGACAGCCAGGTAGGGCGACAGCCAGGTGGGGCGACAGTCAGGTGGGGGTGACAGCCAGGTGGGGGTGACAGCCAGGTGGGGTGACAGCCAGGTGGGGGTGAAGGGAGAGGAGGTGACGGTGGCCACGGCAGCAGCCGTTTTCAGAGACGGGGAAACAGAGGGGCCAGCCCCCCGGCCGCAGG
>NW_005242517.1:0-249 GCF_000412655.1 Myotis brandtii
TGTCTATGGCTTCCTGTCTGGTGCCTGTGTGTCTCTGTGTGGATCACAGTGTGTATGTAAATCCTTGACTACCTTCATTGTGGGCAAGTCTGTGTTCTTAGAGCTGTTCTACACAAGTACTAGTAAGCTTTGCTATGTGTATCTAGGTTTGTCTGTCTGTCTTTGTATGTTGCATATCTTTTTATACCTATATCATGTATACCTGTGTGCACTGGTGTGTGTGCCTATGTCCTATGTTGTGAATACACA
>NW_005242518.1:0-249 GCF_000412655.1 Myotis brandtii
ACTCGCCTACCCTCCTGCAGGGGGGCCTGCCTCCTGTCCTCGGGTTGCGGCCTCGTTGGGGCACCTGTCCATCTGGGGGGGGAGGTCTTGCTGGCAGGGCCCCCAGGGATGCGAAGCCCCCGCTTGGCGACGTGCAGACACACGGTGAAGTGCGGGGGACAGAGGTGCCGCCAGCATCGATGGGCGCGCTCAGCGCTGAGCACCTGGAGGCTGCGGGCACCCGGGCACCCTGAGCTGAGGACCCACCCC
>NW_005242519.1:0-249 GCF_000412655.1 Myotis brandtii
TCCTGGTTGAGTGCTGGGTGTTGGGGACACAGCTGTGTATGACACAGATTCCCTGCCTTCAAGGGGCTTGCTCTCTGTGAGCTTGGGGACACTAAGGCATGGAGGTTCCCTAACCAGTCTATCTGTGCCAAGGCCACTGAACCAACCTTAGTTGGAACCCATTCTCATTAGAGAGTTCATAGGGGTATTGTCAGAGAGAGGAAGAGGGGTGACAGTGAATTCGGTAAGGCCACACTCTCTTGGAACTAA
>NW_005242520.1:0-249 GCF_000412655.1 Myotis brandtii
GGGAGGCCCAGGAAGCCTGGCGTTGGCAGAAGCAGAGCACACCCGGGCCCCGGGCGCAGGGCTAGACTATGGGATGGAAGGGAAAAAGGAGACCAGAGTGTGATGCAACCTGAGTCCGGGACGAAGGCATCTCTTTTGGTGAAGGCTAGCTGTGGGCTGCGCTTTGGGCTGGCGCCTGGCACAGCGCACAGGGGGTTGCAGAAAGAGGAGTTAGTGAGGACAGGAAAGCTATTGCAATGGTCATACACT
>NW_005242521.1:0-249 GCF_000412655.1 Myotis brandtii
TTTGATACGGGTACTTTTCCCAGTGATTGGAAGAAAGGCGTTATTACGCCCATCTACAAAGGAGGCAGGCGCTCTGATCCGGCAAACTACCGCCCTATAACCCTCCTTCCAATTATATCTAAAGTCATGGAATCCATTGTTGCAGATGAAATGACTCGATACTTGGAAGAGAAAAATATCCTCTCCAGCGAGCAGCATGGCTTCCGTCGTCGACGCTCATGCCTAACAAACTTGCTTCTACTTCGTGAC
>NW_005242522.1:0-249 GCF_000412655.1 Myotis brandtii
GACCAATGCATTTACAAAACCCAATGTTTGAGAATTTTTATATATACATGAATATTAGAGGGTTATCAATTGATCGATGAATTAATAGATAACTCCTTAAATATTTAACATGATTTTTGGTTGTTGTTGTTGTTTTTTGTTTGTTTTTTTTTTTGTTTGTTTGTTTGTTTTATGGAGTCCATGATAAAGTTTTCAAACAATATATTCTCTAGGAAGCAGGCTTTTAAAACTGAAAATTTTGGACAAGTT
>NW_005242523.1:0-249 GCF_000412655.1 Myotis brandtii
CCATCCTCTGGTCTAGGCCTGGAGCCAGTGTCTGACATGCACTCGTCTTTCACATCCCCTAAAGCCTAACTGTCTGGCTTCCTGGCCCGGCCATCGAGCACTGCATGTCTCCAGATCAGCTCCCTGAGGGTGGCTGTGCTTTCTGCCCTGCCTCCATGCCACCACCACCAGCTGCCTGGCAGCTCCCCACCAGGCACCATCTCAGTGAGAGTTGAGCTATACACCTGCCCTCAAACATCTTTGCTTTCT
>NW_005242524.1:0-249 GCF_000412655.1 Myotis brandtii
GGTGGTTGTCAGCAACTGGGGTCGAAGAGAATGTGAGGAGTTCTTGTTTAATGGGCTCAGAATTTCGGTGTTGCAAGATGAAAACAGTTCTGTGGATGGATGGTGGTGACGGTAGCACAATAATGTGGATGTCTTTAATGCCATGAACTGTACACTTAAAATTGGTTAAGATGATAAAATTTTGTTTTTTATAATTTTTAAAATAAATTTTAAAAAATGAAGCTCTGCATCTTCTCATGTAAGAGCCAT
>NW_005242525.1:0-249 GCF_000412655.1 Myotis brandtii
TTACAACTGTACACCTACTTTCGTCCAACCCTGTATTGATCTTGTTTGTTTTTTCTTCATTTATAATGGGAGGAAATAGAGTTTGTCAAACAAAATGTCCACATTTTTAGATTCTTGAATAATATCCACTCAGGTCTGTGATTAGGTCCATGGACCTTATGTTAATAACCTCCAGTTATTAATAACCCAATAAGTTGGGTCTTTACAAAAGATACTGACTTGGTCTCTTAAAATTGATTCTTAAATTCA
>NW_005242526.1:0-249 GCF_000412655.1 Myotis brandtii
TGCTTCTAAAGAAAGAAAGTAAAACAAAAAATATAAGATTTAACTTGACAGCAAAATAACAAATAATGAGAATAATGTAATTTAATATTATATAAAATACATGTATCAATTAAGGATGTAGAAAGTCATCTTAAAGAAAGTCTAAGAGTCCATGACCAGTATCATTTTAAATTCAAGAAAGTTCTAAAAAGAAGTATGCTTGATAGCGAAACGAACACTTGGGGCAAAAATAGTACAAATATAAAAGTA
>NW_005242527.1:0-249 GCF_000412655.1 Myotis brandtii
ATTATTCTTATAATCAGAAAAAATACACACAATTTTAAGTTGAGTTCCAAATGATGCTCTTGTTTTGAATTATCCCAAAAGTAACCCAAAGCATCCATGTCCAAGCCGCTGGCTGCGCGGGCTCCTTCCCTGGCTCTGCAACACGCTGACACACACTGGCCTCCAAATGAAGAGCCCTGCCCATCGCCTCGGCAGCAGGCCCTTCAACCCAGCGGTCTGCACACCATTTTGATTACACACCATAAAAAA
>NW_005242528.1:0-249 GCF_000412655.1 Myotis brandtii
GCAAGGAGGAAGCGGAGGAGGTGCAGTCCCACAATACTGGGCGGGAGGGCGGGCGGGCGAGCGGCTTGTATCCGGGCGGCGAGGTGCTCGGAGTCTCCGCGGACCCTGCCGCCTGTCTCTTTAACGCGAGAGGAAGCGATGCGGAGGGGTGGAAAATGGCAGAGCTGCAGATGTTACTAGAGGAGGAGATCCCGTCCGGCAAGAGGGCGCTGATAGAGAGTTACCAGAACCTGACCCGGGTGGCGGACT
>NW_005242529.1:0-249 GCF_000412655.1 Myotis brandtii
GTCTATGAACCAGAAAATATCCTTTACCTGACTAGGGGACTAGCGAGTTGCCTGGCCAATTATGTGCAAGACAGCTTCATGTGCTTTGAAAATAGGGTAAGGAATTCCCACCCGAGGTATCTGAGCCCCTCTGAACGAGGGAAGGATCGACATTCTCAAGAGTGTCTATACTTTAAAGCGCCTATTGTCTAGAGTAGGAAAGCCTCTTAGCTTTCAAGGGTTTAAACCAGTGATGGCGAACCTTTTGAG
>NW_005242530.1:0-249 GCF_000412655.1 Myotis brandtii
TAATAACCTGATGATGGCAGCATCAACAGAAACACGATTTACCGGCTTCTCAACTTTGGATATGAAGGAAAGTACATTTGGGCATCGGGAATAACTTTGAAGAGCCACAGAGCCAGTTTTAATGTGTCTGCATATTTCATCAGAAGCGAGGAAGCATGTCTTACTGCATATCAATGACAGCGGCAAAGGGCTGGTCCACAGCTTTGCTTGCCGAGATGTCTCCCAGACACATTCTTGGACAATGTTGAA
>NW_005242531.1:0-249 GCF_000412655.1 Myotis brandtii
GCTTTAGCCTTCACTCATCACTTTCAGACGTTCTTAAGCGGGAAAGCTAGGCTCTTCAGTTTTATGTTTTGTTTTCCAGTGTAACCTGTTTTGCTTACATCCTCCACCAAGGCTGAAATTCTCTGTTGCCTCTTACTCCTATACAGAACCCAAAACCCAGTCAAACTGGAATGTTTTTTATAGAATTTTAGCGGGAACTTCTGCAGTGTGCGAATCAAACTTCTTCGCCCACTCATTCCTCAGCCTGTG
>NW_005242532.1:0-249 GCF_000412655.1 Myotis brandtii
CTTTTAAGTTTTTTATCTTGTTTAGAAAGAAAAATATTTCCCATTCCATTATTACATTAACATTCTTCCACTTTCTTCTTCTATTTTTATAGAATTGTTTTCGATGATGCCGGGTGAAAAATCGGTTTAATTTTAACATCTGAATTGTTGACAAATAAGGAATTCATATTAAGAATAAGAATAAGCTAAACATCCAGACTTTTCCCCTCAGTGGCAACTGATTGAAATTCCAATTGTATCAGATTCTAA
>NW_005242533.1:0-249 GCF_000412655.1 Myotis brandtii
TAATTATATTTGAAAAAGAAAAACATTGAAAAAGATGGTACTTAAAGATTTTTATTACATTTATTGCGTTGACATTGGTTAATAAATGTATATGTTTCAAGTGTACAATTCTATGATAGGTCATCTTTATTCTGCATTGTGTTCACCACCCAAAGTTATCTCCTTCTGTCACCACACATTTGACCCCCTCTACCTGTTTCTGCTTCCCCAACTCCCCTTTCCCTCTGGTAACCACCATACTGTTGTCTG
>NW_005242534.1:0-249 GCF_000412655.1 Myotis brandtii
AAATGTTTTAGGTAGTGAGCTAGAATAATTGGTTGCTCTTATGGAAAATATAAATTGGGATTCTTTCTCCACATCATATAACAAAAATGCACTCATTTTTGTCTGAAAAGGCAGCCATGTCCCCCTTCCCCCCCCTCTTTCTTAAGGATTTCTCACAAATATTAGGCCTCAGGTCGGATTTATCGGCTTTACCCTGAATACCAGTAGGACCAACTCCATTTTGTGTGTGTGTGTGTGTGTGTGTGTGTG
>NW_005242535.1:0-249 GCF_000412655.1 Myotis brandtii
AGGAGAGGAGAGGAGAGAGGAGAGGAGAGGAGAGGAGCAACAAGGAGGGAGGGAAGGAAGGAGGAGGGGCACCTTGAAATCCCACTTAGCCAGGAGCACTCTTGTGGGAATATGAGTGCAGGGCTGAGGCCCAGGTGGAGTGTCTTCCGCTGCATTATAGTTGCTGTCTCACTTTTTATCTGAATGTAAGCTTTTCCCAGCAGCACCGTTGTCTTCCTCACCTTGGTCTCGGGCATTTCATGGAGAATT
>NW_005242536.1:0-249 GCF_000412655.1 Myotis brandtii
GCCTATCCTTCTATAGGGATTTTACATTTCTGGTTTCATTTTCACTGTCTTAAAGGATATTTTATTATAAGCATTTCTTCTGGGTCATTTTTGAGGAGAGCTATACAATTAGGAATTTTACATGAATTAACCTTCTCTTGTTGTCGGGTAAGATCACTTTGTAGATCAGGAAACAAAGGAAGTTAAAGGACTTGCCCAAATGAGTGGACTGGGAAATTCTGGAACCAACACACTTTCTAACTATCCCTA
>NW_005242537.1:0-249 GCF_000412655.1 Myotis brandtii
TGTATAATTTTCATAATTTCCTCTCAAGCCTATTTTATAAATTTGAAAAGGGCAGGAGACTCATTTACCCAACATTACATCGGCAATGAAAGCATAGGAGCCATAAGTCCCTTTTTAATGTTGGGTTATATGATACAGATGGAATTTTAAAGACATTAGTTTACCCAGTTTATTTCATACTTATGACTGTCAATTCTACTCAATTTAATAAGCATTACTGTGGGCTCATGTGGTAGATATTCCAACATG
>NW_005242538.1:0-249 GCF_000412655.1 Myotis brandtii
CCACTTCACTGTATCATGGTAGACACTTTGTTTCCAAGCCCTCCACCATTCCCCTTCACAGATCCTCACGTGGAACTGCTGGGCTGGGTGAAAAGGGCAGCAGGGGAGAGGAGGGTGGGAGGATGGAGAAGGGAGGCTGCCAGAGGCTGCCAGATGGGATACGAATGGCAGTTTCCCAACTCTCCAGGAAGATCAAAGAGGAGGACCAGAGAGAAAGACACACATAAAAGAAGTGCTGAGAGGGCCAGG
>NW_005242539.1:0-249 GCF_000412655.1 Myotis brandtii
CGTAGCAGCATTATTCATTATTCACAACAGCCCCAAATTGAAAATAAAAATGTCCATCAACTGGCAAATGGATAAATAAAACATGGTTTATCCATACAATAGAATACTATTCAGCCTTAAAAAGAAACGAATTACTGATACATACTAACTAGAACATGGCTGAACCTCAGAAAGAAGCCAGACACAAGTGCATGACTCTGCTTCTGCAGAAAGTCCAGGAAGAGCAATGCCACAGAGGCAGAAAGTAGC
>NW_005242540.1:0-249 GCF_000412655.1 Myotis brandtii
TTTGGGTTTAGTCATATAAATGATACACTCTGAACTCAGTAGGTAATTCTTCAGGATTCGTCTTTTTCCAGCTATTTTAGGACGACCAGTCAGATTGAAATGCCTAATACGAGTGTTGCACCAGGTTAATGTTCAACACAACGATGTTAGTAATTCTCTTTGACTTCCTCAAGTGAAAGGTTTGTGAGTAGAGAGTTGTTACCAATGATTTAAAAAAAAGCAGTATTTTCTGCCAGTCCATAAAGTTCA
>NW_005242541.1:0-249 GCF_000412655.1 Myotis brandtii
ATGTTCTTTGGCTAATCCCTTCACCTTCTTTCATCTGGTCCCCCCTTCCCCACTCCCTCTAACAGCTGTCAGTCTGCTCCCTATCTCTGTTTCTATTTTGTTCATCAGTTTCCACAGTAAATACCAAGACACACTTAGGTGTTATTTTTTGCACTGCTTTTTATATTGTATCTTTGTAGATTAGAATGATTTCATCTAAACCAGACAAATTTTGATATGTTAAAGGTAAACAGTGGCTCCTAGTCACAT
>NW_005242542.1:0-249 GCF_000412655.1 Myotis brandtii
CTCGTCATTATTGGGGACATGCATCATCCTGGGAGCGGAACCGTATCCCTGAGAGGGAATTGTACTTTTGTGTGTGTGTATTATATTCCTGTGAGGGCGTTGCACGTTCTTATGGAAGAAAGGAGACTTCCTTTCGCAGAAAACTTATGCTGATAGGAATCCTACATACCTGGCATTGTAACCTTCTTCCTTTGATGGATACAAACTTTACAAAGGAGAATCCACCCGTGGGTAATGGCACATAATTGT
>NW_005242543.1:0-249 GCF_000412655.1 Myotis brandtii
CACAAATTTTTGTGCACCGGGCCTCTAGTATACACACTAATAAAAGGGTAATATGCGAATTAGACCGGATCTCTTCTGGATGACCATCCAGATGTCCTTCCTGACAAAGCTGAGTCCGGGTGAAGCCACCTGCTCCACTGTCCCTGGTGCCAGTGCCTGCGGCTGCAGCCTGGGAGAAGGAGAAAAGCCACCCACCCAACAGCTGTGGCCAACCCAGGTGAAGCTGGCCTGGGTCCTGGGTGCCTGCAG
>NW_005242544.1:0-249 GCF_000412655.1 Myotis brandtii
AAAAGTCAAAGATTCACCTGGTTACAGCTTTGAAGGAAATTCCCATGTCTGAAATTTTTAAATATTGCATGCAACCCGACCTAATTGCCAACAGAGATTTCCAAAAAGCTATAAGTCACCAACTCTGAGAGCAAGTAAGAGTCCCATTAGCAAAGTCTTGTGTTTAATCTCCTGCAACGTCTCATCTCCCATAATGAGAAGAAAGTCACCTAATAAACTCCTCTGTTATTACAGATCCTAGAGACTATC
>NW_005242545.1:0-249 GCF_000412655.1 Myotis brandtii
GGGGTTGCTGATTCTGGAGTTCCAGGCTTCCTGTGTCCCCTCAGTCTGTTCCAGAGCCAGCCCAAAGCTCTGTGGGCCCTGGAGGCTTCATGGCCAAGTATATCTGGGTCAAGGGAACAGTAGAGAAGAAATGGCAGCCACCAAATGTAGAGTGGAGCTGAAATCCAGTCTGCCTCTCTACATGTGACACTCAATATTTTATCTTGCTTTCGTGGAAAGTTCGCTGGGAAGATAGGGTCTTGCAGCCTT
>NW_005242546.1:0-249 GCF_000412655.1 Myotis brandtii
GCATACTCACTCCTGATTGGCTGGTGAGCATAGTGGATGGACATTCAATTTACATGTTTCTCCTTTATTATATAGGATTAGCTGGTACTGGTGAGAGTACTTGGGTAAAATATTTCCCATTATGTTTTCTTCATTTCAAAAATTAGATTCTCTTCAGTTTTTGCCTGATTTTGATTACTTTCTAGTATTTGCAGTTATTCCTTATATCATTTTTAGAGTTAAATAGTGTTATTTGTGGGATGGTTAGTC
>NW_005242547.1:0-249 GCF_000412655.1 Myotis brandtii
TGCCCATTTGCACTATTCTAAAGAAAAACAGCGGCCGTGGCAGCCCCAGAGAAGAACCAGAGGGCAAACAAGTTAGCCAGCAAGCCAGCGAGCGCGGTGTTCCTGGGTGGGCCTGGCCCCCTCTCCTCACCATCACCGGCCCCCCTCCGCCTTTCTCAGCTTCCACCTTTTCTCCTCTCCCCCCCAAGTGAAGGCCCCCTCCGGGGCGGGGAGGACCGGGACCGGGAGTGAATTCCCCTAACTCCTTCA
>NW_005242548.1:0-249 GCF_000412655.1 Myotis brandtii
AGATAACATAGATAGTAAATTAATACATATCTGGTATGTTATATGTATTATGCACTATGTATTCTTATGATTAAGTAGAGAAAAATGTAACTAAGAAAATTTTAAGGAAAAGAAAATACACTTACAGTATTTATTTTTAAAAATCTTTGTATAAGTGGATGCACACAGTTCAAACCCACGTTGTTAAAGGGGCAACTGTACTCAGAAACATTATGGATCTACCAAGAATAAGCTTAGCTTCTGGCTCTG
>NW_005242549.1:0-249 GCF_000412655.1 Myotis brandtii
CCCCTCAGGAGCAGGGGAGGTGGAGAAGCCTGAGGGGCCATTGGGACCGGCAGCCACCAATAGACTGAACAGCAGAACAACCAAACAACTGGACAACTGCTCACTGTGACATGCGCTAACCAACAGGGGGTGCATGCAGAATGTGGCAGGTGTCGGCCACAGCAGCATGGTGCAGCAGGTGAGTGGGGTTGCCACACCGAGGAGAGGTGCCAGTCACTGTCATCAGGGTGAGCCTCCGGTGGTTACTGA
>NW_005242550.1:0-249 GCF_000412655.1 Myotis brandtii
AAATCAAGTGTTCAGTGAGGCCCTGATATATTTAATTGGTAATTTCATAATCCCCATTTCCCAGATGAAGAACCTACGGTCAAAGATAAGTGACTTCTGAAGCTCTGGTAGCTTGTAAGTGATAATGCCAGGTTAACTAAGTTGATTGAATTCAGTGATCTACGACTACACAATATCACCATGATTAAAAACTCAAAAGCCCTGCCCAGCCAGCGTGGCTCAGGGATTGAGTGTTGACCTATGAACCAG
>NW_005242551.1:0-249 GCF_000412655.1 Myotis brandtii
TTCCATTTCAGTAAAAGAGTAGTTGAGGAAAGATCTGTTCCTGGGAGAGGTGAAACATGCCATAGCTGTCCCAGGTGCTAATGTCCTCAGAGGAAGAATTAAAAAAGACATTCTGAAATCATGCAGTTGGCATCCAGTTAAAATGTTGAAAAGGTCTACAAAGCTGGCTTCATTCAACAGAAAATACGGTATGTGGAGTCCTATGTCTATGATCCCCTTACAGCTGCCCTTGGGGAGCTTGAGCTGCAA
>NW_005242552.1:0-249 GCF_000412655.1 Myotis brandtii
TAGGATCTTTACAAGGGTAGTCATGAGGTCATGAGGATGGGCCCTAATCCAATAGGATTGGTGTCCATATAAAAGGGGGAAATTTGGAGACAGACATGCATGCATGGAGAACATCATGTAAAGATGGAGGCAGAGACAGAGTGAGGGTTCTACCTGCCAAGGAACAGCAAAGATTGCCAGGAAGCCACCAGAAGCTAGGGGAGAGGCATGCGATAGATTTTCCCTTATTGCCCTCAGAAGGAAACAACC
>NW_005242553.1:0-249 GCF_000412655.1 Myotis brandtii
CCCTCTCCCTCTGCTCTGCCCCTTTCCTCTAAGGTGGCCTGTAAATAGCAAGGAGACCAGGGTAGATGGAGGAAACTGTGGTCAGGGTGGTAGGAAAGAGAGAACATTTTCTCTTCCATCTCCCTAAATGTCACTAGCTCCCTTATCCCAAGAACACAGCCAACACCAAATCTCCTATGAGATGCTAAGCATGAGCCATCAGCCAGAAGAGCCAGGTTGCTCTAGAGAGGCTGACCTGGCACAGCTATT
>NW_005242554.1:0-249 GCF_000412655.1 Myotis brandtii
GAGCCTGTCTTATGGTCTCCCTTAACCTCTGCTTAATAAAAATAAAGGGGTATTAAGAAGAAAAAAAAAGAATCTGCAATTACCTCAAAATAAAAGACTTGACTTAAAAAACGGAGATGAAGAACGCTGAGTGAAACGGGCGGGCCACACAACTTAATGTGGCCGGCTAGTGTGGCTCAGCGGCTGAGCATCAACTCAAGAACCAAGACGTCGAGGTCAGGGCACAGGCCCGGGTTGCGGGCTCCATCC
>NW_005242555.1:0-249 GCF_000412655.1 Myotis brandtii
AGAAGAGCAACATCCTTGGCAAAGAAAAATATTTTAGCAGCCAAAAGCTTTAAAAGTTTTGTTTTTCCCCTAGAAGAGAATCCATTTTTTGCTGCTTTGGTAGCATATTTTTTAATATTATTATTTTAAGAAGAAGCAAAATAGTAAACACAAACAGGTAAAAAATGCATTTATGATAAGAGTGGGTCAGAAGATGACAAGATGGCATTTGCTACTCTGGAGTATATATATCTTTGCTGTGATGGGTGA
>NW_005242556.1:0-249 GCF_000412655.1 Myotis brandtii
CCACTCCATCCAAACAAGTGCAGGCAGAGCCTAGACATGCCTGCCCCTGTCAGCAGGAGAGATGGGTTTCCGAAGGGAGGGGGGTGCGTGGGAGCCACAGGTGAATTCTCCCTTTGAGTGGCTGTGGGATTGTTTATAGCTTGCTGTGGGACTTTAAGGACAAGCTGGTGTTTCTAGAGCTAAACCTAGGACATCAGGGACAAGAGTGAACAGGAGGAAGGGGCCTGGATAGAGTGGCAGGAGGAAAGG
>NW_005242557.1:0-249 GCF_000412655.1 Myotis brandtii
GAATTGTACCCTGTATTCCCTCCTTCATTTTCCTTGCCTAAAGAATCCTTTCTTCCTCTATATCCAGTTTCTACCTATTCTTTTTTCTTTTTTTTGCATCTATGCATGCATTAAAAAAATTGAATATGTGGCAGAAAATTTTAAAATACAATATGCTTAAATAATATATAACCAGATACACTTCAAGTCCACATTAGAGAATTCATCGTGTGGAAATTTGATTGAATGCTTAGGGAAAACCTATTTTGC
>NW_005242558.1:0-249 GCF_000412655.1 Myotis brandtii
TAGTGTAGGAGTTTGTTTCCCCAAAGTGCCTGATGATGTAAAAAGAACTGCTCCAATGAAGTCCATTTTAAAGACAGAAAAACTGAAGCATAATTAATTGCATTGTCTGAGATCTCTTGCTGGAACTGAAAAAAATATGTTGCTCAATAGAAAGCTTTGTGGCCATCGATCTAAGCCAAGTTGTATTTTTGGTGGAACAGAGCAGCACTGGTTAGTAGGTACAACTCTGTAGGAGTCAAGAAAACAAAG
>NW_005242559.1:0-249 GCF_000412655.1 Myotis brandtii
GAGGAAAACCTGGAAATCGGAAGCCACCCTGTTGGGAGTGGCAGGTGGGTTTCGGAAGCAGCTCCTGTCCTGCCTCCTTGCCCCAAAATCTGCTCTCAGGTGCACTCTTCACAGCAGACTGCTGGGGCCGGCGGGCCTGTTCCTCTCCAATCCACAGTCTTGTCTCTTTCCTACAAGGAATACACTCTCCCTCCCACTCTTCCTTTCTTCCATTTGGTGTAAAGCAATGCATTGAGTTTCAGGGAAGTT
>NW_005242560.1:0-249 GCF_000412655.1 Myotis brandtii
CTTCTGAGTAGAGATTGTTGCATCTCCCAAAATATAAGAATTGCAAAATCTTGAAATCTATCATGATGATCAAGGTCTTTTCAAACTAAAAACAAAACAAAAGCAAAACAGTATCAGTTATCTGCTAATTTTATAAAGCAAATTCAAACCCCTTCAGTAAATCAGAATGTGAACAGATAAAAATTCATTAGGAGCTAATGGGCCTCCCATTATAACATGTATTTTTATACATATTTACGGAGAACTGTT
>NW_005242561.1:0-249 GCF_000412655.1 Myotis brandtii
CAAAGAGCCGCATGTGGCTTGCGAGCCGCGGTGTGCCAAGCCGCAGTTTGCCGACCACTGTCTTAGGTTATCAGGGCCCATTACTCAACCACGAATCAAGTCCTGAAGAGACTTCCCCACTATCTCACCCTTTATTTTCTTGTGACTTCCCTTCTGCAGTACTGCAATCATATGTGAAGAGGCTGTCGTCATCATCACTGAAGAAAAATAAGAGAAAGATTTTTAAAAAGTACTTTGTTAATTAAAATG
>NW_005242562.1:0-249 GCF_000412655.1 Myotis brandtii
TGGCCTGCAGGCCGTAGTTTGAGGACCCCTGCTCTAGATAATTCATACCAAACTCTGGGACAAAGAGAGAGGATGTTACAGTGAATATCTTAATTCTCAGTGGTGTAATTGATTTAATTGGCTAACAATAATAACATCTCGGAAGGGGACTAGACTTCAGGTGGTACACAAATGTTGTATTATAAAATTGTACACCTGAAATTTATATAGTGTTATTAACCAACTAGAGGCCTGGTGCATGAAATTCAT
>NW_005242563.1:0-249 GCF_000412655.1 Myotis brandtii
ATCTCTCAGTGACTCAGTTTCTTCGTTGGGTTATTGCGAGGAGCAGATAAGAGAGACAGATGTGAAGCGCTCCCAGATGCTTTATTATTCCACGTGGCTTCGCACACTGTCTAACTAGCAACCTGGCATCCCACACTGAAGATATGCCTGTGAATAGTATTTGATTCCATTATTTGATTCCTTGCAGGCCCAGCCCATGGCAGGTGCTCCACTGCTATTTGGTGAATGGAAATCAGTTGAGCTTGAACA
>NW_005242564.1:0-249 GCF_000412655.1 Myotis brandtii
AATATGCAAATAGACCAAATGGCAGAATGACTGGAACGCCTGTCACCCCTTGCCCTGCCCAGCCCCACCCCCCAGCACATTGCTCCACCCTGATCAGGGGTGGGGTCGGTTGGCAAACTGCCCGCAGCCCCTTGCTCCTGTTGGCCCTGCCCCAATCGGCCTCCTGCCCTGGCCAGCCCGCCCCCGATGGACCCCATCAGGGCAGGCAAGCTGGACCCCACCAATGCACGAATTTGTGCACTGGGCCTC
>NW_005242565.1:0-249 GCF_000412655.1 Myotis brandtii
GGGGCCAGCGGAGAGGCCTGGCCTCGCGGGGGAGGCGTGGTCAGTTGCAGCAGGAGAGGGTGAATGACGTTCCGTCCCCTGGACTCGGTGCCCCCGCTCCGGGGTCTGACCCCCCACCCTGCCTGAGCGGCAGGTGTGATTTAGGAAGTATAATTGGCATATATTAGTTCCAGGTGTATAACATAATAATTTGATATCAGTATACAGTGTGGAATGATCACTGTAATAGGTCTAGTTAACATCTGTCAC
>NW_005242566.1:0-249 GCF_000412655.1 Myotis brandtii
GGACCAGAACCGGGAATGCACACACACAGCCAAGTGCCCGCCACTAGGAGAGAATCCAGTTCTTCCCAAAGGGGGGCTCAGAACCACGTTTCATCCTGGAAGCTCAGCTTGCAGACATTGTTCAGACACTTTGGGGTTAAGCTGGGGGAGCCGGCAGGACACCCTGAACCTCTCGCCCAGGCCTAAGTGGCTGTGGACTCCACCCTCGAAGGGAATCCTAGACCCAGCTGCCTGCTGGCGGTTGGTCAC
>NW_005242567.1:0-249 GCF_000412655.1 Myotis brandtii
GCAAAACCTAAACTCTCCAAGTGACACGGGAGCCAGTATACACACACAGGCACACACAGGCACACTCACGCACACGTGCACACGCACGCACACATGCACATTCACGTGTGCACACGCATGCACACTCACGTGTGCACTCATGCACACACGCGTGCACATGCGCACGTGCACACTCATGCACACGTGCACACGTGCACACATGCACACTCACTTGTGCACACACACAATTACCAAGCATGTGGTAGGTGC
>NW_005242568.1:0-249 GCF_000412655.1 Myotis brandtii
AATGACAATGCGGTACCATCTCACACCTGTCAGAATGCCTCCTTTTTCTTCTCCAATAATAACAAGAGAAGATCTCTTGTCTTCCATCCTAACAGGAAGCATGTTGGAAAGGAAATACTGGTGACTAGCCAAGTTGACACATCACAAAGCCATCTGTTTCCAAACTTATAACTGCATCATTATCATGAAGAACTTATTACAATTGTAGATTTTTGATATCATATTCCCAAAGGTTGTGGTTTCCATTCC
>NW_005242569.1:0-249 GCF_000412655.1 Myotis brandtii
ACCTCCATTCCTGTTAATGAAGCCATAAATGAGCAAGTGTTCACAAACACCTTTTATGCCCACCCCCACACACGTTATATTTCTGCTTGTAAATAAAAAAAATCAGCCTTGGACATTTGATTGTCTAGATAGCTGGAGCCTGACTGGGAAATGCTCTTGGGCCACTGGACATCCTCTTATACTAACCTCAAAGTGATAATAGCCACCCTTCCAAGTTCTCATCAGAGACAAGGAGGGCCTTGTCAATAG
>NW_005242570.1:0-249 GCF_000412655.1 Myotis brandtii
AAACCCGAGGACCAGGTAAGTATAGGCAAATGCACGACTGTGTGATTCTAATTGAACGTGTAAGTCAACCAATGCAGCGTAGACTTGTGTGAATGCAGGAGTCGTATATAGGCAATAGTTATATACATAGGGCGGGAGTAGGTAGAACAGTTATAACTGATTGAAATGCCTCGTCAACGATGAGATGCATGTGCGCGGGTAAATAGCGGGAATAATGCATACAAATAACTAGGCGTAAGCGTTTTTTTT
>NW_005242571.1:0-249 GCF_000412655.1 Myotis brandtii
CTCTCTCTCTCTCTCTTTCTTTCTTTCTTTCTTTTAAGGCTTTCTAAGTCACAAGATTAGATCACTTAGAATTCATCTATAATTAATTTAAAATTATATGGTTCCCCAGAAACAGTGAAAACACACTATTCATACAGAGCAATAATATATATATATTTATTTTGATAGAAATCAATTTATAAGACTAACTTTAAGTACTTCATCTCTGAAACAAAAGAAAATGATAGAGAAAGGAATGGGCCAATTATA
>NW_005242572.1:0-249 GCF_000412655.1 Myotis brandtii
GTTCCACAGTCTGTTCGTGCTTCCCCGTCTCTGGGTCTATTTTCGTTCACCCGTTTATCTGGTTCATTAGATTCCACATGTGCGTGCGATCATGGGATGCTTGTCTTTCTCTGACTGGCTTGTGTCCCTCAGCATGATGTCCTCCAGGTCCCTCCTGCATGGATGCTTTTAGGTAACTTTGAACCTGGACTCTCCAGGCCTCAGGGCGTCCTTCAAGGTGAGCAGAGTGGTAGCCACCTGGTGAGTTTT
>NW_005242573.1:0-249 GCF_000412655.1 Myotis brandtii
AAAGAAAAAGTAGAGGTGCTGAGTAGAAAAGTAAACACGAGTTCTTATCCTAATTAGACATTTTATTATATAAGCAATAAGCTGACTAAGTACTACAGTCCCAAGAATTAGAGCTGAGTTTGGACATTTAAATTTTTGTGTGACAAAACTTAAAAATTCCGGATTTTGGGTGCAGTAGCATTGTGGTAAAGATTATGGACTCTGCAGCTAGAGTCTCTGTTGAAAAACAACAAGCTGTGTGACCCTGGA
>NW_005242574.1:0-249 GCF_000412655.1 Myotis brandtii
CCGGTGTTTACCTATGCCGCCATCTTGGTTCTCCCGGTTGTTAGGTTTTATCAGAAAATTAAACAAAAGTCAATTCTCAAATTTCTTAGAATTGTTAGAATTCTCAAATTTCTTAGAAATTTGAGAATTGGGTACCTCGACTACCACTGCAAAGTCAAAATACTGTAGTCTAGGGAAGCTATTAACTTGATAACAATATTTATCAAGTTATTGGAAACACTCTACATCTTCAATTTCCTTAAATTATCC
>NW_005242575.1:0-249 GCF_000412655.1 Myotis brandtii
TTCTTACCAAATTGCTCTGGCTAGCACTTCAAGTATTCAGTTGAATAGAAGTAGTGAAAACAGTCATCCTTGCCCTGTTCCTGATATTAAAGGAACAACTTTGTCTTTCATCATTAAGCATGTTAGCTGTGGGCTTTTTACATATAGCCATTATTATGGTGAGGTAGTTTCCTACTATTCTTAGTTTATTGAGTGTTTATATCATGAAGGGGTGTTAAATATTATCAGATGATTTTTGGCATCAATTGA
>NW_005242576.1:0-249 GCF_000412655.1 Myotis brandtii
CCCCGCCCACTCCGGATGGCTTCACCCCAGAGAGGATGCGGGTGTGCAGCCGCCTGCGTTCCTTGTTAGGCGATGGCAGGCGTGTGGCATAAACGCTCTCCTTGGCTCTACATAAGAAAGCACATTTCCCTGCTCAGGGGCAGGGTTTTTCACACTCTTTGTTTGGGGTTTGCAGGGAAGTGGCAGGCTCCTGGGGAGGTGTTGCTGTCTCGGAGCTCTCGGGGGTGCGGCAAATGATACCTTTCCACA
>NW_005242577.1:0-249 GCF_000412655.1 Myotis brandtii
CAGCGACCTCAAAGGATCTGAAGGCCCAGGCAGGATGCGCCCCTGGCTTCCTGTCCCCCTTCCCTTTGCTCCCAGAGCAGCTTCGACCGCCGGGCCCCGCTCAGCTGCCCTGACCCCGCAGACTCTGGCCAGCCGCCCTCGCTCCCTGAGCACTGGCCACCGAGCCTCCACCAGCTCCTGTCTCTCCTTCAGCCTGGACACTTGTGCCCAGAGCCTCCCTGGGCCCCTCATTCTCACAATGAAGATGTC
>NW_005242578.1:0-249 GCF_000412655.1 Myotis brandtii
AAAAAAATAGTAGTCCATAATTCATACATTTTAAGATCTCAAGATTAATATTTTGACAAACAGTTCCACAGCCTACTTCCCTGATAGGGCTGTTTGTCAAATTTTCAAAAAAAACTAAAAATTATGACTCTAATTCAATTGTAAAATGTCAAAAATGTCAAATATCTCATTTGACACATAAATTAATGAGGCAACTAATAAGATGTTCCTATGGAGTATATGTTTGTGTCCCACCCAAATTTATATGTT
>NW_005242579.1:0-249 GCF_000412655.1 Myotis brandtii
GAGCAAGGCCGGAGTAGCAGAAGCCTCACCTCCGGCCTGCACTTTGAGGGCTGCCCTACCCATGGAAGGGGGAGGAATTCAAAGGAGACAAAGGAAGTTATTATAACACCTGCCTCCTAAAAATGTTTTTTGACAATTTCTGTATGTGATCTGGGTTTCGAATAAGTCATTACCAGACATTCAAAGCAAGAAGGACCGGGACATCCCATAAATCAAGAAAATCTCCTAAGACCCATTTGATTCAGTGAT
>NW_005242580.1:0-249 GCF_000412655.1 Myotis brandtii
AAAAAAATGGAAGGTGAGGAATAGGAAGTCGGTAGGCAAGGCTGTTTACTTCTGGCAGTACAGGCAGAACAGAGAGAATAGAGCAACCCAAAATGAAAAGCTTCGGTGAACAATAGGATACACATTGCAGCTAAAGAACAAAACAAAGTCAGGGCGTTTGGTCTGGGCCTACGGTGTTGATCATGGGTGATGCTAATGTCTTTCTCATCTCTACACACTCAGCACTCAGCAGAGTCACAGACCAGGTAT
>NW_005242581.1:0-249 GCF_000412655.1 Myotis brandtii
AAATACAGAATCAATTGCAATGTTTGGCCCTTATGTGGAACCCAGTTTGGACAAACCAACTACTAAAATTTTTGAGACAGTCACAGAAATATGAGCCCTGACTGGATATCTGATGGCATCAAAAAAATTACCGTCATTTATTTTTAGGGGCAGTCACGGTACTGGAGTTGTGTTTTTTTTTAAATTACATTCCTTTGGTTTTAGAGACACATACCAAAATATTTGTGGATGAAATGACATGGATTATTA
>NW_005242582.1:0-249 GCF_000412655.1 Myotis brandtii
GAAAGAACCATACAGTGACAGGGGAGCCGCTCCTGAAGGCAGCTCTGTCCGAAAGGCTTCCTTGTGCTGATATAAAACCCACTGCCCCGCAGCTGCCTCCCAGGCATCCCAGCACTACCGTTGGGGACCAAGCAGAACAAGGCAGCGCCCTGGTGTTTGGAGACAGCTATGAAGGCCTCTCCCATCCGCCCCTGCCCCACCTTCTCCAGACTAAACCTCCAAATTCCTCATCTGGTGGTCATTGTTCCC
>NW_005242583.1:0-249 GCF_000412655.1 Myotis brandtii
TCCAAAGTCTTTTCATCTATTGCAATCTTCCATCCCCTTGTGCCATTGATTTGTTGAAGAAACTGGGTTGTTTTCTATAATTTCCCATGTTCTGGATTTGGTTGATTGAGTCTAGGTGATATGATGTCTTTAAATTGTCTTTTTTTTTTTTTTAAACCCCTATATTTCTAGCAGGCTTGATTAGTTGTTTTTTGTTGTTGTTGTTTTTTGTTTTTTTTAGTCAAGCATCCTTCATAGGTGGGTAAATGT
>NW_005242584.1:0-249 GCF_000412655.1 Myotis brandtii
TTGGTGAGATGAAGGGCTTTAGATTGATAGGCCCAAGTTCTCATTCTGAAAGTCTTATAGAACACAGACAAAGATAGACCTCTGTCATCTACACAAAATTAAAAGGCCCACTTTTAAGTATTTGATACTTCCTCTAACCTGAAGTTTGTCTTTTAAAGCCTGTGCATTAAATTTTGATAACATTCATTGGTCAAGTGTGAAGTTCAGATTCATTTTTCTATTGCCTTTGACAATATTACCCAAATTATC
>NW_005242585.1:0-249 GCF_000412655.1 Myotis brandtii
CATTCCTGTGCTGCCCTTGGTGCCTGGGAGTGAGGTTCGAAGGAAATTGCGAACACGGAGTCGAACTGGTCATGCTGACTTCAGTCAGCTTTCCAGAGTAAGGTTTATACTTCACACAGGTGGACACTGCCTATTAGAAGCTGCCTCTGCTGCATCGAGGTGCTGCAGAAAGCAGAGTTGGAACTTCCAGCTTTAAACCTTCATTCAGTAAATATTTTCTGAGTTATTATGTACGAGGCTCTATTATAA
>NW_005242586.1:0-249 GCF_000412655.1 Myotis brandtii
GGTCTGTCCTCTGGCTCTGCTCACCCCCATTACACAACCTCCTGGCCAACTGGGTAATTCCTGGCCTCCTGGATAATTTGGATTGAAAGTGTCCTGTCTCCTATGTTTCCACTGGATTTGCGTTTGAAAGTATGGTTTACTTTATATTATTTATTCATCATTGTGTCCACCTGATTTATTTAGTCTTCAGAATGATGGTTTCTTAATTTGTTATAGAGTCTTAGGTCATGCTCTGAGTTTGGTTTTAGG
>NW_005242587.1:0-249 GCF_000412655.1 Myotis brandtii
ATTGGCTGTGAGGACCATCTGTGACTACAGTGGAAGAACTACTGTGCAGGAGACACCCCTGTGGAGCAGGAAATTGCTTCAGTGGAGGTTTGGTGCTCACTGAGTCTACCCTTGAGTGTGTTACTTGTGGATGTGTAGAGTTGTAGTCTCCTTTGGTCTGAAGCTGTCCACCAGGTACACTGGCTATGGGGGCTGCAGGGAGGTGCAAAGTCAGCCATTGTCTGGGGCCACTAGGCAGGAGCTACAGAA
>NW_005242588.1:0-249 GCF_000412655.1 Myotis brandtii
TTTGGGCAAAACCTTTTTTAAAAAGTGTTTTTGTAGAAGTATTTACTTGGCTAGTGAATACTTGGATTCAATTTTAACTTTTTACCATTACTTTCGAGTACATGAAAAAGGATGATTTTTGGTTAAATTCCTTGTGCTGGTGCAGTTACCCAGAATCAATGCAGCTGATTTTGATAGTTCAAATTACAGCCAAACTACAGGAACATCATCTAAGTCTAGGCAGCGGTTCTCAACCTGTGGGTCGCGACC
>NW_005242589.1:0-249 GCF_000412655.1 Myotis brandtii
GGCAGGAGGGCAGGAGGTGGCTTGCTGGGCTCATGCTGGGCTCATGCCGACCAGGGGGAGCCAGGTGACAGGTGTCAGCTCCTGCAGTGTTGAGGGCTCCGGTCCTGGGCTCTGGATCTGCGCTTGCTGACTGGGGTAAGGCTCTGGGGGTCCTGGGCCCCGCTGCAGCTGATGTCGGAGGAACCCCCCACCAGTGCCTCCCTATACTCTGGGCCAACTCTGCATTGGGTTCTTCTGGCTCTGGAGGAC
>NW_005242590.1:0-249 GCF_000412655.1 Myotis brandtii
CTGTGCATGTTTTGGGTGTGTGCTTCCTTTCCAGCCTGTGTGGTGGTGACAGTCACACACCAGTGCCTGCGTGGGCCCAGGCAGCCATCCTGCTGGGAGAGCGACCCCGCGCATCTCACACACCTTCCGGGAGCCAGAAGCCGCTCCCTACCCGGGGCGCAAATTTCTCAGTTACCGCGGACAGAGGTCCATGTCGTAGGGAAAGACATCTTTTAAAATATACATGTTTTTATTGGTTTCAGAGAGGAA
>NW_005242591.1:0-249 GCF_000412655.1 Myotis brandtii
CAGTCCTTCCTTCAGAACCTTCATGATCATTCTGTCACCTGTTCTGCTACTTACCTATATTTTTCTTCAAATTGGTTTATATATAAAAAAAAAAAAGCCCTGGATGGGTTGATTGGAGTTGTCCTCCCGTACACGGAAAGATTGTGGGTTGATTCCCAGTCAGGACACATACCTGGGTTACCAGTTCAATCCCCAGTGGAGCATGTATAGGAGGCAAAGGATCTCTCTCTCTCTCTCTCTCTCTCTCTC
>NW_005242592.1:0-249 GCF_000412655.1 Myotis brandtii
GGCAGGGCCTCTGCTGGGCCTGGCCCCGGCCTGCGTCCCAGCACCCCCGCCCCAGCACAGTCACAGCCAGGAGAGGAGGAAGCGGGGCACAGAGTGGCTACGCAACGGGCCACCATCACACAGCTAATCTGTGGAGGAGCCAGGATTTGAACCCAGGGAATCTGGTTCCCGAGACCATGGATCAGCCATAGCACAAGGCTGTCCACCCCCAACCCTGAAACCCCACAAGCCTCCAGCACTGGTCCCCTC
>NW_005242593.1:0-249 GCF_000412655.1 Myotis brandtii
GTCTCGGAGTCTGTTTCTGTCTTGTTTGTTGTGAAGGTGTTTCCCAGCCCAGACTGAGATTTGGCTGGATCTTTGAGGGGAGGGGAAACTGAGGAACAAGATACAAAATATGATGTCTTCTCTCGTCCTCGCGATTTGCACGAGTAATAATGCGCACAAAAGGGGCTGGGTGCCCACACCAAGTGATCAGCCTCCAGTTGAGGATTAGAGGCGATTTTTTAAAAATATATTTTATTGATTTTTTAGAGA
>NW_005242594.1:0-249 GCF_000412655.1 Myotis brandtii
CGTCCGGCTTGGCTGCCGGCTGCGTCTCGGGCAAGTGATCTGTCCATCTTGCCAGCCTGCCGGCCTGGCACTCTGTCCGCCCTTCTCCTCCGGGCCCCAGGGCTGCAGAAATGTTAGAGGACCTGCGTCGCTCCTGTTCCACTGCAGAGATGGGGCAGCCATCCCAGGCGGTCAGCGCTGGGGCAGAGGGACAGCCGGAGAGCGAGCGCCCTGTGGTCTCCAGGAGGAAGGGCGCTGACTGCCCAAAAG
>NW_005242595.1:0-249 GCF_000412655.1 Myotis brandtii
ATTCAGAAACTGAATTGTCTGGCATCAGGGTGAAAGTAGGGGGGGAGGGAGGGTCAGTTTCTGCCAGACAAAAGTCCTGGACAAGGCCATTTCTCCTTTTCTGGCCCCCACCACCACCCCAGAACCAACAGGTAGACACAATATCTGAGTTTCACCTACCTGGCGCAGACTGTTTGCCCCATCTAACCTGTGGGCCCACCGAAGCTGTTTCCAGTGGCTTTCCATGCAAATGGCCTCTTCCGCCTGATG
>NW_005242596.1:0-249 GCF_000412655.1 Myotis brandtii
GAACTGGTGAAGACAGCAAAACTGCCTAGACACCCCCGGCCACTCTCAGGCAAAAAAATGGGTGAGTATTGACAAGGGCACTCACTCATGCATGAGAGATTTTCAATAAGTCCAACCTTCTCAAAGGGAGACTACAGTTCACCATTAGAGAAAAATAAAACTATGACTTTTGTCTGCGCAAAGGTGGTAACAGAAACTTTTCAGGTGCTGCTTCTACCCTAAGGAAACACTGAACAGAACTGATTTATC
>NW_005242597.1:0-249 GCF_000412655.1 Myotis brandtii
TAGAATGGCTAACATAAAAAAGATAAGCTACAGCAAGTGTTGGAGAGGATGTGCAGAAAAGGGAAATCTGGAACACTCTTGATGTGAATGTAAGTTGGTGCAGCTACTATGGAAAACAGAATCCTCATAAAATGAAGAATAGAACTACCATATGATCTAGATATTCCATATCTGTGTATTTATCTGAAGAATAAAAAACACTAATTAGAAAAATGCATTCCTATGTTCATTGCAGCATTATTTACAATA
>NW_005242598.1:0-249 GCF_000412655.1 Myotis brandtii
AATATGTGATAATTATATATATACAAAAAGTGTTATAAATTTCTTTCAAACATACATGAAGTATTTATAACTGTATTTTTAAATAACGACTTGGCCTATTTGGTAAACATATTGTGTTTATATCATTTTTTATTATATTCTTTTCTGTTTTTTAATTAAAGTATAGTTGAAATACACATGAAATAAATATAATATTGAATGTCAACTATATAATTACTAGAGGCACGGTGCACAAAAATTTGTGCACTC
>NW_005242599.1:0-249 GCF_000412655.1 Myotis brandtii
AGCTGGGCTGGGCCCAGAAAGGCAGCCTGAAGTTCTATACCGGCTGTGTAGTACTAGGGGGAAAAGACGCAAGTCCACGCTTCCTATGTCTTCTTTTCTTTTTACCTCCTTGCTTTTGCTTTCTAAGTCCAGTAAATAGTATCTTCCAATTAAAAACACTCACCGAGACTGCAGGAGAAAGTTGTTCTTTTTGTGGAAACTGGGGATCAGAGTGGGGAAAGACAAGCAGGAAACCAGCTCTGGGGCAGG
>NW_005242600.1:0-249 GCF_000412655.1 Myotis brandtii
GTTTTTTTTGTAATTCTGAAGCATTTTATTTTAACAGAAGAACCCAGAAAAACTAGGACAGTATAGAAAATAATCCATATCTTATTAGATTTTAAAGGCCTCAAATAAAACATATGAAAAGAAGTTACGAGTTCTCATATTCAACTGATATGGATAAGAAATCAAAACCATTTCAGATTTTTAAATCTGTGCAACTCACATAAGGTCTCAGGACCCAAAACCAAGCTGTCTTCCATTCTTTAAGTGACA
>NW_005242601.1:0-249 GCF_000412655.1 Myotis brandtii
CTTTTGATGTCCAACTTTCTTCTTACAGAAACCCTAGACATATTAAATTAGGGCTCACCCTAACAGCCTTGTGTTAAATTAATTACTTTTTTAAAGGCCTTATCTTCACAAACTGTCACAGGTTGAGGTACTGGGCGTAGGGATTCAACATATGCATTTTGGGGAGATACAATTTAGCCTATAACATGGGGATTGCAAGCTATTTCCCAAAATAAGTTTAGGAAACCTTCTAAAACTTAACATTTTTTA
>NW_005242602.1:0-249 GCF_000412655.1 Myotis brandtii
TGAAAAATGTGTGCATGCTTATAGGTGTGTGTGTCGTATGGATTATATTCCTACAATAATCAGAATGGTGGATATGACATAATTATATGTGAGATATATACAGATTGATTCCGTGCATCGGGCCTCTGGTTTTTAAATAAAAGTGTATTATGCAATATCAAATACCTCATCACCTACTGTTGCTGACACATGAAATGCTTCTTAAGAGATAGTGAGCCTTTATTATAAAAATAAAGGAACAATTTCCTC
>NW_005242603.1:0-249 GCF_000412655.1 Myotis brandtii
ACGGTCAATCATTTACCTAACACCTGGCACCAGGAGCAGTGGAAGACTTAAGACAGAGGGAAGACCGGGTCCCTGCCCACAGCAGCTCACATTCTTGTTAGAAATAAGAAACCAGCAGAAGATCAAATACAGGCAAGTCTGTGGTTCAGAGGGCAGGGTGGCTTCCACCCCAGGGGGGATAGTCTGTGGTGTTCCAGAGGACAAACAGCCGATTTCCCCACCCAGCTTTAGGACAGTGCACGCACACCA
>NW_005242604.1:0-249 GCF_000412655.1 Myotis brandtii
CTCCCGCTCAGGCAGCCTGGACACCCCCAGGGCCTGCGGCTCAGCCAGCAAAACGGGGCTCCCTCCTGTCCCCCATTCCCCCCCCACTGGGAGCACCCGGTCCCCCCACCCCGTGGGGCACCTGGTGGGAAGCACGACTTGGCCTGGTCACCTCCCCAACCCAACTCACACACCCCTCCACACACACACTCAGCTCCGTTCTGCACCAGGCACTGACCACTAGTCGAGCTGGGGGTGCAGCTGGGGTGA
>NW_005242605.1:0-249 GCF_000412655.1 Myotis brandtii
AAAAATGTTTGTATTGATGTTTAGACAGAGAGGAAGGGAAAGGGAGAAAAACACTGATGAGAGAGAACCTTTGATCAGCTGCCTCCTGCACAATCAAGCCTGAAATCTGGGCTTGTGCCCTGACCGGGAATCAAACCATCAAACTTCTGGTGCCTGGGACAATGTTCAACCCACTGAGCCACACTGGCCAGGATCTAATGTCAATTTAATTTTTAGGACATTCACAGTGTTATTTCAGTCTTTTTTTTT
>NW_005242606.1:0-249 GCF_000412655.1 Myotis brandtii
CAACCTAATTTCCCCCTAGTAATTGGGATCGACCCCCTCCCTGCCAGTGTAGTAACTCTTTTATGTGCCTTTTGTTTCATGAGGAGCTCAAAGAGCCCAGTTGGCATTTCCAACTTCTAATTCAATGGAATTGTTGTATTTTGGTGGAAGCATTCCTCTTCTTGGATCTAAGACCTCTAGACTAGCAAAGCCTCAGTTTATGGGGATAGAAGGCAAACTTTTTTCTTGTGAACCACTAGGCGTAATAGT
>NW_005242607.1:0-249 GCF_000412655.1 Myotis brandtii
TCATCAGCTTTACTATAATGTACCAAGTGTGGATTTAAAAGTTTCTTTTCTACTTGGAGTTCAAAGCCTTTGAACCAGTCATTTGCAGTTTTCATCAGCCGTTATCTCTTCAAATTTTGTTTCTGATTTTTCTTCTCCTCTTCTTCTATGAGAATTTATATGTTAAACCTTCTCACTGTACCTATATATCTCACATACAATTATCTATTTCGATCAGAACTATATTCACATCATGGGCAGTGATTTAGT
>NW_005242608.1:0-249 GCF_000412655.1 Myotis brandtii
GGGAAACTAAGACCAAAGAGAAGTATACTACAAAAGGAAGAGCGTTTGCACTCAGTAAACTTTGCAATCTATAAATCTATAATGGGAGATAACCACAAACACAAATAGCTTAACACAAGGCATGCCATAAGCCCACTATACCAGCAAACTACTTTGAATGCTCAGAGTGAGAATCACATAATATTGATTGGAGAAAGTTGGAAGTAATTGGCCTTTGATTAAACTTGAAAGTGAATATGTTAAAATAAG
>NW_005242609.1:0-249 GCF_000412655.1 Myotis brandtii
GCTGACTTTAAATAATTAAAGGGCTATTAATTTAAAAATTTTTGAATTTTTTTTTCTGTTTGGCTTTGATGGTCAGAACAAAAGCCAACATATAAAGGTTACAAGAAGAAGAAATCAGATTCATATGTAAACTTTCTAAGCATTTCAGCTGTTGAAAATGGAATCGAGTTGCCCAGCACTGGACCCGCCATCCTTCTCACGTGATGGGAGCGTCACTTGCTGTGCCCCCATGAGGGAAAGTTCACAGAA
>NW_005242610.1:0-249 GCF_000412655.1 Myotis brandtii
TTTTTTATTGTGTGGTGTTTTTCTTCATATTTATTTTTAAGGGTTTTTGAAAAATGTATTCTGGATTCTAGTCTTTTATTCCTCATGTATGTTGCAAATATTTTCTCTCAATGTTACTTTTTTTTTTAAGTTCATGATGGTATCTTTGATAAACAATTAATTTTAGTAGTCGAATTTATGAGTCTTTTCCTTTGTGGTTTATGCTATTTGAGAATCTTTAAAAGAAATCCTCCCCTATTCAGTAGGCAT
>NW_005242611.1:0-249 GCF_000412655.1 Myotis brandtii
CCAAGGTAACTTCCAGGGGCTGGCTCTGCCCTGCTAAGCCTGTACCCCACTTTCTATTGCTCTAGCACCCAGCTCCATCCTTCCTTTGCAGCACAGCTGATGGTTCCTCTGTCACCTCCAGCTACTGTTGCCACTGCTGCCTGTCTGCTAGGAGAAGCATTTCAAGTAACTGTTCATTCCAAGCCTCAAGTTCAATGTACTTATCAGCCTGCTCCCTGAATTACTCTTCAGACCATACCATTCCTCTTT
>NW_005242612.1:0-249 GCF_000412655.1 Myotis brandtii
GTTCGTGTCCTGACTATTCTTTTTATGAATATAAATCGTAGTTACTGGATCAAATGTGACGTAGACAGACACACAAACACACGTGCGCGCGCACACACGCACACCATGGCAACACTGGGAAGACCCAGAGTACTCTCAACAGACCAGAAGTGGTCAGGGACCCTTGGAAGAAGGAAAGAGAATGAGACTAGATTAAAGGAGGAAATTGCAGCATAAACCACTCGCAAGAAGATGACTGCTACAGAAGCC
>NW_005242613.1:0-249 GCF_000412655.1 Myotis brandtii
TCCGCAGGCCGACGCTCTACCCACTGAGCCACACCGGGCCGGGGGCCCCCCCAGAATTCATTTCAATGCAAAGGCCCCTCGAGATGGGAGTTTCCTAAGGGCCCAGGGTAGGGGGTGGGGGGTGTGGGGAGCGGAAGGCGCACGGCCTCTCATTTGCTGCCAATTCCAGGGGCGAAGAGACGGTCGCCGGGGTCAGAGTGGTAACTTGTCCCTTTGCAGACGCGCGCCCAGCAAAAAAAAAATATATTT
>NW_005242614.1:0-249 GCF_000412655.1 Myotis brandtii
GATGATATAAACATTTCCCTGAAAGCCATACATTCTCAGTCCAGAGGAAGTGGCTTTTTTATTCATAGATGCTAGAGTTATTATAGCAATATCATGGCTTTGTTTAGTTGCTTCAGATTATTCTTTAGAGATGGTCATTTATGCCCAGGGGTGATCAGAAAAGTGGAGGTCAATCAAATAATTATGTTGTGTGGTAAGGTTTTTAGGAGTTGGGGTATCCAAGATAATTAAGAATACTTATGCAAAAAA
>NW_005242615.1:0-249 GCF_000412655.1 Myotis brandtii
GGCAGGTCATTTGTAGAAGCATCACCTTCAAAAGAAAGGGTGGACTGATAGGAAAATTGTAGGTTATTCTTTAAGATTAAGATGTCTTTTCTCAATGAAGAGTCCCTTAAAATTACAGAATCAGTTTTTCCTGTTCAAAATAACTCAATACAGTCCTTATAATGGCCCAGGTCCTACTGTGTTCTCTCTCCCCATTATCTCTCTGATATTATCTCTCACTACTCTCCTCTTTTTTGTTACTCTCCTGCA
>NW_005242616.1:0-249 GCF_000412655.1 Myotis brandtii
GCCGGGCCTCACATCATTATTTATGAATAGCTCACATACCAAATACATGGTACTTTACTATGCCTCTGCTAGATTACAACTTTTCATAAAGGCAAAGACCACATTTTACTCAATTTTGTATACTGGGAGCCTAATACAGTGTCTGAGATATAATGGGCCCTAAAAATACTTTGGTGGCTTGAATAATACCAGTCAAGTATCTGAATACTTGCTTTGAGCTTAATTTAAGTAGTAAAGATGATATAAAAA
>NW_005242617.1:0-249 GCF_000412655.1 Myotis brandtii
AGGTCGATACTCAACCACTGAGCAACACTGGCTGGGCGGCACACTGTATTTCAATAATTTACATTTCTTTCCTTTTTTGACACATTGTCGGTATTGATGAAAGAGCATTTAATGTTATAGAAAATGTTTGAAAATGCTTTAGAAACCATGTCCATGGACTGATGTTGCTAACAGGTTTGGTAGGTAGTGGTTTCCTCAGCACTTTTATAGTAGGGCCTTAAGATGATTTAGCAGATGGTAGTAGAGAGG
>NW_005242618.1:0-249 GCF_000412655.1 Myotis brandtii
CCCATGCATGAATTCATGCACTGGGCCTTTAGTTGGTTAATAAAATCATATAGGCTTTAAGTGTACAATTCTGTGATACATCAACAGTATATTTTGTTATGTATTCACCACACAAAGTCAAATCTTCTTCTGTCACCAAATGTTTGGCCCTCTTTACCCTTTACTACCCTCCTCCCCACCCTCCTTTCCCAATGGTAACCACCGTGTTGTTATCTGTGTCTATGAGTTTTTGTTTGTTCATTTGTTGCT
>NW_005242619.1:0-249 GCF_000412655.1 Myotis brandtii
GGCGTGTGGGGGCAGGATGCTCTGGAGGGAGAAGCCTGGCTCGGGAGCCCGGAGGCCTGGATGGAGTTCTGGCTGTATCGCTGAGGAGTCCTGTGGTCCTGGGCAAGTGAGCGCTGGCTTGGGAGGATGGGGTGCCATTCCCGGGAGGAGGGTTCCCTGAGAGAGGAGTTGCGTTCTGGTGGATGTGCTGAGCTTGGGGGATGTGCACAGAGGTGTCTAAGCTGTAGCTATAAATGTGGAGTCATGGGT
>NW_005242620.1:0-249 GCF_000412655.1 Myotis brandtii
CCGGGTCCCTTGTCCTGAGAAGTCAGGAACCACCTACACATTCCACCAGGGCGACGCTGGCTCGCCTCTGTTATTACCGTCTGGTTCTCTGATGGATCTTATGCAGCCATTACACCCATTTGGTTTCGATTTGATTCCTTACACGTTTCAGGGCAGCCCACTTCTTCTCTGGTCATGTTCCTTCTGGAGTTAGGAACACAGATGCCCGCGTGTGTTCGCAAACAGGGGGGCACCTGGCCTCGGGGGGGG
>NW_005242621.1:0-249 GCF_000412655.1 Myotis brandtii
GGGACCCACCCCAGTGGGATGGGGGACCCCTGTAGGACCCGCCTCCCACCTTGGTCTGACAGCTCCCAACCCGCCCCCCCTCCCTGGCCTTCACTGTAAACCACGGAGCCCACACCCGCCAGCAGGCAAATGGCGAACAAGCTACGGGCGGGCGGGCGTTCAGAGGAATCTTCTTTCTCCACCAGGAAAACAAACGATGAGCGCCACGTGCTGAGACCTGGAGGCAGCGCTAAGCCGCCAGGAAAAGGC
>NW_005242622.1:0-249 GCF_000412655.1 Myotis brandtii
GCTGGAGGCTTGGAGGCTGGAGACCTGCAGCCCCTGGACAGCTCAGAGTTGGCAGTGTCTCTGCCTTATACACGGAACTTGATTCTCAGGAAGGGTGCGGTGAGGGAGAACGGTGTTATAATTCTCCCTCTTCCGTTTGCCAATCTCTCTCCTCATCCTTTCCTCCTTCTCCCCACTTCCTCCTACACCTCCCTGTTTCCACTTCCCTTTCTTCCAGTTCCCTCCCACCTTCCCATTTCCTTCCCCCTT
>NW_005242623.1:0-249 GCF_000412655.1 Myotis brandtii
GCTGCACCTTGTCCAGGACTGGCTTCTCCCAATAAACTTTGATTCTATTAATTGTTTTTGTCCGTGACTTTATTCTTCGATTTTCACAAGACAAGAACTCAGACTCAAAACACCCACATTTTTTGTTTCAAAATGTCCAGAATACACAAATCTATAGAGACAGCATGCAGATTGGTAGTGATCAGAGGCTGAGGGAAGAGAGAAAATGGGTAAAACTGCTTAATGTGTATGGGGTTTTACGCTAGAGTG
>NW_005242624.1:0-249 GCF_000412655.1 Myotis brandtii
GCAATCCCAACGGAAACTCTCTGTTACTGGCTGGTTGTCTTTGCTTGTGTTTTGTGCATCCAGGCTCCCACTCATTCAAACCTTTCATTGTAACAGCCACCAGGAGGCCCCTCATGTGTTTGTTGGGTAGATTTCCCACAATCCTCTGGGAAATCCTCACTTTGAATCCCTTGGCCTCGCATACCTGTGCAGACCACCTGGATTCAGTTCTCCACAAATGAAGTGGGAATGAGAATAAAGGGGGAAAAA
>NW_005242625.1:0-249 GCF_000412655.1 Myotis brandtii
CCCACGGCCCCTCCCCAGCTGCTGATCCCCGATCGGCTCACCCCACCCCATTCGGGGGCGGGACCAGATGGCCCACAGCCCCTCCCCATGGCCGACCCCACCCCCAATAACCCCCTTCACCCCAATCAGTGGTGGGGCCTGCTGGCCAATCACCCACAGCACCTCCCCCCAGCCTGCCCAGCCCTGATCGGGCTCTGATCGGTGTGGGCTGGCCAACCACCTCCTGCCATCTCCTCCTCCCCACAGGCC
>NW_005242626.1:0-249 GCF_000412655.1 Myotis brandtii
GGCAGAGGCCCTGGGTCCTGGGGCTCAGGGTGATGGGGTGATGAGGACTCTGGGGACGCCAGGGGCCTCGGGGGACCAGGGCTGTCTCCAGGACAGACGCCCGCAGGCCAGGGTTCCCAGGGCCCCGCGATACCTGGGGGCCGAGACCCCCTCTGGGGGCGTGGAGGTCCTGAGGGTTCGAGGCAGGAGGGAGGCCCAGGAGGTCCCGGGGGCTGGGGAGGAGAGGGCCAGGGGCCAGGGCCTTGGGGC
>NW_005242627.1:0-249 GCF_000412655.1 Myotis brandtii
CATACTGATGGACGGGGCTCACATGGATGGACGGGGCCCACACGGATGGACAGGGCTCACACGGATGGACAGGGCTCAGAACTGTTACCCTCGCAGCTCCGTGGAGGGCCAGTGGGACTGCAGTGAAGGAGGCGCTGAAACGCTGTGAGTCCCCGAGGAGCCGAGTTGGAGCCTCGCTGGCGGCTGCTCTCACGCTGACGACACATCGCAGCCCCAACCTTGGCTCAGTTTTCCCCGACGACCCGCCAC
>NW_005242628.1:0-249 GCF_000412655.1 Myotis brandtii
TAAGGATATCACAATGGAGATCAGTGTTTTAAGGAAAAAGCCACTATTCAAAGCACCACTTTATTTCCTCTTTCAATGAAAATGTTCACATTTCCTCTAAGACTCCAATGAGCTCACGGTTAAATGCGCTATAGGATGTTATTCTGGAATGTATTATCTTTTGCCATCTTGTCCTCCCTGTACATCTTCCTTAATTTATTAAATTACCACCGGTGGGAAAAACCTGTCCACTTCTGAACAAAGTGCAAG
>NW_005242629.1:0-249 GCF_000412655.1 Myotis brandtii
TATGGAGCACAAGAGGCTTCATAATGGTGAAGATGATCAACTCAGTAAGCGAATTACTGAAAAATTTGGCTAAAGGGATTTGAGGAAAAAATAGGTATTTTATGTCATTAAAAAAATTATCTTACCCTTCAATAAAAACAGCCTCTCTTGCTTGCATTTTACTTTTCTTGTTTTTTCATCTGCATCATAAAATTCCTCAATAAGACATCTTCCTGGTGAAATCTTTACCATCCAGTTTGCCTTCCCTGC
>NW_005242630.1:0-249 GCF_000412655.1 Myotis brandtii
TGAAATTATTTTATTTTTTACAGTTATTATTCTCAAATGTCAAACTTCACTTTCCTACCCTTCTCAACAATACTCTTCACAACATCTTGCTTAAATTAAATTTGTCAGTTATGGTTATTTTTCACATTTAAAACAATATTAAAAATAATAGGGAAATCAATGAAACTGGAAGATGTAACAACTAGATTGTTTGCATATATTAAAAGAATAACAGGGACTGTTATGAACTTTATATCCATAAATTTAACA
>NW_005242631.1:0-249 GCF_000412655.1 Myotis brandtii
AAAGTCAAATCTTCTCCTGTCACCATATATTAGGATCTTTTAGTTTTCTAAATACATTTCCTTGAAGGTAGGAGCAAAATGTATCATCCAATGAAATAGACACTTGCATGCTTTGCAAGATTGGTCATTGAGAATAATTAAAACAATGATTTATAAAAGTCAACACAAAAGACTATTTTTTATCAATGTGTCTAAAATATAAATTTTGTTTTTCTATATAGGATGAAATAAGTGTCAGAACAGTAAGAA
>NW_005242632.1:0-249 GCF_000412655.1 Myotis brandtii
GGAAAGTTTATTCCTGAGGCACCTGCCTGGCTTCCTTAACTGCTGGTTTTGCATATCTTTCTTCAAGATCTACTCTTTGTGAATGACAGGCATTGTGTCTTCATTAAGGCCATTTGGCACCTACCTCCTTCAGGCCAAATGTAGCTTGCAGAGGTTGCTCAAGTCTCTAACTCCACCTAACCTGCCTCCATTGAATCCATTATGCATAGTTAATGTCACAAAACAGACACTCATACTTAAGAGCATCTG
>NW_005242633.1:0-249 GCF_000412655.1 Myotis brandtii
AGAATAAGTTGAGAATTGTTCACTCCTCTTCTATATTTTAGAAGAGTCTGTGAAGAATTGGTATTAATTCTTCTTTAAATGTTTGATAGAATTCACCAGTGAAGGCAGCTGGGCCTGGACTAAGCCCTCTTTTAAAAGTCTTCCAATTGATAAAGTCAGGGCCACCCAGGATAATCTCCCTTTTGATTAACTTACAGTCAACTGTTGAGCGACTTTAATTACAACTATAAAATCTTTACATAGGCCCAG
>NW_005242634.1:0-249 GCF_000412655.1 Myotis brandtii
AACACCAGCCACGGTACATTTTATAACCATTTTCAGTGTACGGTTTAGTGGCATTAGGTGCGCTCACAATGCTGCACAGCTACCACCACTGTCCAGAAGTCTTTTCCTTTTCCCTGACTGAAACTCCCCATTAAACAACTCCCCATCCCCTTGCCCCCAGCCCCTGGCACCATTATACTTTCTGTCTTTATAAATTTGGCTACCCTGGGTATTTCATATAAGTGGAGTCATATAAATTTATGCTTTTGT
>NW_005242635.1:0-249 GCF_000412655.1 Myotis brandtii
ATGTTCCAAAGAGTGTGCCAAGCCCTCCCCTCCCCATGATGGTGGTGATTGGGAAGGAGTCAGCTGATAAGCTGGAGAGTCAGGCAGGGCTGGCAAAGTCCCGCTGTGGGCAGGGGCAGGGGCCTTGGAAGATGCTGCCACTCACCCGGGAAGCCCCTTGCTCTCCCTGTGCACCCTCCAATCTGTCCAGTCCCCTGTAAATGCCCGCCCCACCCCCTGCCTTCATGCCCACAGTGGTTTCTGGTAAAA
>NW_005242636.1:0-249 GCF_000412655.1 Myotis brandtii
TGGTCTTTGTGCTAGTTTTAATTTTCTACCTCATCATCCTCCCTGGAAATTTCCTCATCATTCTCACCATCAGATCAGACCCTGGCCTCACAGCCCCCCTCTACTTCTTTCTGGGCAACTTGGCATTCCTGGATGCATCCTACTCCTTCATTGTGGCTCCCAGGATGCTGGTGGACTTCCTCTCTGAGAAGAAGGTAATCTCCTACAGGGGCTGCATCACTCAGCTCTTTTTCTTGCACTTCCTTGGAG
>NW_005242637.1:0-249 GCF_000412655.1 Myotis brandtii
AGAACATACTTATTATCTATAGAAACCAATCCACAAACATGTAATGGATGCTATTTTGTTAACTGCACATTTGTTTTTTTCAGTGTGTAACTCTGCTTGTGTAAGTCTGAAGAGTAAATTCTTATAGTATGAAGCACACTTGTCTTGCATTCAAAGTATAAGATAAAACAAGAGTAAGAGAATCACCCTTGGCATGCACTGGGCTGTAACTTCAGGGTCTCAGTACAACATTGGTCAACGTACTGGTAC
>NW_005242638.1:0-249 GCF_000412655.1 Myotis brandtii
AGTGTCCTATGTCCCATTACCCCCAAGACTCTGTTGGGGAGGCAATTCATTCTAACTTCTATATTGGCTGACAATCACTAGCCAATATAATAAAAGCCTAAATTATTAATATGTTCATCCTTCTGCCTTTGGCTGTTCTTTGGAATTGTGCTCCTGGAACATGGACTCACAAAGAATTTGGAAAATTTTTATAAAAGATGGACTGTGGATGTCTTGCCAAGTGCCTTGGTTGGTTGGAGCATCATCCCA
>NW_005242639.1:0-249 GCF_000412655.1 Myotis brandtii
AGCTGCTGGGAGTATGTTTGAGGATGACCTTGCAGGGAGAGCTTTCCCTTTCAACCTTTTAAGGGTAGAAAGGCAGGTCTTTGTTTTAAAGAGAAAACTTGAAGTGTAAGTTCAGGTTATTCTGTTGGGCTTTTAAATGCATCCCCCTTTCCTAAGCCCTTATGAAAAGGAAACGGAGAAAATCCATTCACCTTGGAGAAAACAGCCCCCCAGCGTCAGTCTCTCCATCTGTAGAATGGGTACTCTTGT
>NW_005242640.1:0-249 GCF_000412655.1 Myotis brandtii
TTTTTCTAGTAATAACCCTATTATTATTCTCATCTTATAGTTGAAAAAATTGAGTCATAAAGAAGGTAAATAACTTGCCCAAGTACAAACATCTGGTTAAATTGTAGAGGAAGGACTTGAACTGAGGTGGTCTAATTCTGGAACTTTCACTTTTTACTACTTATCAATGCTGCTCTTTCATAGCAACAATTAATAGGTATCTGGTTAAGTACAAGAACACATACTCTCAGAAGCAAAAATGACTAGGGA
>NW_005242641.1:0-249 GCF_000412655.1 Myotis brandtii
AATTTGTACGTCATAATCCCTTCACCTTTTTCACCCAGCCCTCCTCCCATCTGTAATCATCAAAATGTTCTCTGCTAGTTGTTTTTAAGCTAGGTTCCCATGGCAGCACATGGTTCTGTGACAGCCTATGAGGGACTGTTGCAGTCATTTGTTTACTTATCAGTTCTCTGCCACACTGGAATGTGAGTTCCTTGAGGAAGAAATTATTTCTGACTAGAGGTCTGGTGCATGAAATTCATGCACGGGTAG
>NW_005242642.1:0-249 GCF_000412655.1 Myotis brandtii
CTGTTGACTAATGAGTTTGCCGACCACTGGCCTACGTGAATGAATGTCTCACACAAGGTGAAACTCAGTCCCATCCCTTGTTTCAGTAGTGGCAAACCATGGTTTTATCTGATCATTTTTTTAAAGTCAGAATTTGCTTCAATATCATGCGTAGAGATCTTCCCCCTGCTATTATCCTGAGAAGATCAAGGGCAGACAAGAGATCTCCCTTCATTTCTCTGCACTTCAAATCTCTGCATCATTACCAGT
>NW_005242643.1:0-249 GCF_000412655.1 Myotis brandtii
CAAATCACATTTCGATGTCACGGCCTTTCCTTCTCTTCGGACCTGACCTGTTTCTTTCTTTGGAGATTGTCAGATTCACCCATAAAATGTAACAGGCAACGGAACAGGAAGACACTAAACAGTCTCCAGAGTGGCGGCATTGAGGAGGGCAGTGGGGGTGATACAGCCACGTTGCTCAACAGGAGAAAACGCTCCGTGAACATGGAAAGACTCTCCTGGGTGGCGCAGGGAGAGGCGTCTTGCTGGTAC
>NW_005242644.1:0-249 GCF_000412655.1 Myotis brandtii
ACTCCTGGCTACTGCTTTTCCACGTCTCCCTGCCCTGCTTCCCTGTCCCGTCCCTCATTGGGCACTCAAGTCCGTGCTTTCCTCTTTGCACCAAAGCCTCCAGTGAGTAGTTGCAACTGAAAACTCCTGTGCTCTGGGTTTAGAGGGAAAAAAGCAACAATGAAACTACAGCTTTTTCTCCCACCATCTCCAGACTCTGCCTTGGTACTGCCTTTAGCAGCTGGGGTCTCAGCTCCAGACTTCCAGGCA
>NW_005242645.1:0-249 GCF_000412655.1 Myotis brandtii
GACCTGCTGCTGGGGTGACCCAGAGCAACCCAGAGCACTCCCCACTCCAGGCCACAGGAGAGCAGGAACTGTGCAACCCAGAGCAACTGGTTCCCACTCTACCTTGGCTCCCTGGATAGCCTTGCTGGGGTGATCTGGAGCAACAAATGCCCAATTTACCCTGGCCCAGGAGGGGCGACCCAGAGCAAGCCAGAGTATGCCTCATTCAGTGACACAGGGGAGCTCTGACTGTGTGACCCAGAGCAACCT
>NW_005242646.1:0-249 GCF_000412655.1 Myotis brandtii
TTTACAGAAAAATTAAATTTTATTAAACAAAAATACGTTGATATAAATAATAAAAATTTGGTCCTAGCGAATAACTTACGCATAGAACATTTTATAAAACACGTTATTCTCTTATTTTCTATACCAGATTGAGGTAAAATGTCACTGCGATGTATTTTTATCAAAATGTCGGTTTCCTGCCAACAACATGGAAACAACTAGTATTATGTAATTCAAAACAAACAAAACAAGAAAGATAATTTTTACGTT
>NW_005242647.1:0-249 GCF_000412655.1 Myotis brandtii
GTGTGCGGGGCGGGGCGGGGCGTGGCCGAGGCGAGGCTGTGGAAGCGGCAGGAACGTGAGGCTTCCTCTGTGGACCAACTAGAGGCGCCGCAACCTTCCCGGAGGGAGATGATGAAGCTGCGATAAGGGCCCACGCGGTCCCTGAGAAGCCCCGTGGACAGTTCCCTTCACCCCTGAAAGCTCAGCGGCTCCCAGACGTGGGGGCGGGCCCTGCAGCCGCACTGCCCGGGACCGCGGGCTCCTCCTGGC
>NW_005242648.1:0-249 GCF_000412655.1 Myotis brandtii
CTTCTCACACAGACTCCTTGAAGACTGCAGAGCTCCAAAGGAGTTTGCCATCCCCAAACCGTCATCCTGCATTTGTTCCGAATGCTCACCAGCCTGGCCACTCACCCCGCCCAGCCAGGCCACTCACCCAGCCCAGCCAGTCACACAGCTTGGCCACTCACCCCGCCCAGCCTGGCCACTCATACAGCCAGGCTTGGCCATTCACCCAGCCTGGCCACTCACATAGCCCAGCCTGGCTATTCACCCAGC
>NW_005242649.1:0-249 GCF_000412655.1 Myotis brandtii
AGAAGTCCTTGCCTGATGTCCAGTCTGGAGAATGTCTGTCTGTCACTTGCCTAGGCTATTCCTCAGATTCCACCCTGACAGAAGCTGGGGACAGTGACCCTAAGATGTCAGACAGGGTCAGCAGTTTGCTTCAGCAGGAGCCAGCAGTCCTCGGACTGTGACAGGGCCCTGGTTCTGCCTGGGTACCGCATCTCCTCTTGTAGTGAGCTTCAGTATGTGTCCAGATCACACAGCCAGCAAGAGGTAGAG
>NW_005242650.1:0-249 GCF_000412655.1 Myotis brandtii
CTATAACCAGCAAAGGATTGTTAACTATACTCAAGATGCAGTTAAAGGTATAGCCACACAACTAGATGCCACCAGCAGGGTGATGTGGGAGAATAGGTTGGCCTTGGAAAGGATTCTGGCAGAAAAAGGAGGAGTATGTGTAATGTTCATGGGCCAGTGTTGTACATTCACCCCTGACAACACAACCGTCACTGAGCCCTACAGGGATGATGAGTGAGCGGGAAATCCTGGAACTGAGGATCCTTTCTC
>NW_005242651.1:0-249 GCF_000412655.1 Myotis brandtii
ATGACATATATACCATGAGTGAGAAGTCAGCCTTTACGGTTGTAGCCACTGAGAGTTTGAAGGTGTTTATCATAGTGTAACCCAGAGAAAGCTGACTAGTACGGCCTCCATAGTCTTTTTCCTCAATTCCACACACTATGTTCCTGGGATCTGTACTGGGGTATATGCTGCCGACAGCTTTCCTCACTGAATTAGAGCCACTCAACTTAGACCTATCATTTTGTTTGGTATCAACTCAGTTCCAGAAGA
>NW_005242652.1:0-249 GCF_000412655.1 Myotis brandtii
TCACTCTATACACTCACCCCAACCCCTGGGAACCAACATTTTACTCTGTTTTTAAAGGTTTCATTTTTTAGATTCTGTATATAAGTGATATACAGTACTTTTCTTTCTCTGTTTGATTTATCTCACTTAGCATGGTGTGCTCAAGGTTCAGCCATGTTGTCACTAATGGGAAGATATCTTACTCATGGCTGAATAATATTCAATTGTGTATATGCACCATATCCATTTTTATCTATTCATCCCTTGATT
>NW_005242653.1:0-249 GCF_000412655.1 Myotis brandtii
AGGCGGCAACCCCGGACCCCCCAGGAGCCGCCTGCCAGTGCCCGTGTGCAGCCGCAGAAACCGCCTGCTCACGCCTGTGTACAGCCACAGAAGCCGCCTGCCGCTGCCTGTGACCTGATCCAGTCCGGGTTGCAGGCCTGCGCCCGTGTGCAGCTGCAGAAACCGCTTGCCCACAGCATGTGCAGCCGCAGAAACCTCGGGTGGCACCGGTGTGCAGTCGCAGAAGCCGCCTGCCTGCCGCATCCCACT
>NW_005242654.1:0-249 GCF_000412655.1 Myotis brandtii
TTTTGTGTAGAACTGAACTGTGAGAAATGAATACATTTGTAATGTGATAAGCCAGTAAAACTTGGGGATGTTTGTTACTGCAGCATTACTGTATTTATATTGACTATTACACTTGTGTAATAGTTATTGTTGATCTTCATAAGAATGATTTTAATAATTTCTTCCTTTAGAAGCCCTTTATGGTTAATAATTCCCTGGTGACTAGCATAAAAATAAGGCAATAATTTACTTCAAAAGCAATAAAAACAT
>NW_005242655.1:0-249 GCF_000412655.1 Myotis brandtii
GAGACCAGGCCAGGGCCCAGCGCCCTTCCCAGGGGACTGGGGGCCACTCTGGGGGAGAGAGGAGACACGGGAGGTCCCTGTTCCGGGCTGGACCGTGTCCCCAAATTCGCGATGAAGCCCTACCCCCAGCAGCTCGGAGGGTCTGTATTTGGAGGGAGGGTCTCTACCGAGGGGCTTAAGGTAACACAAGGTCATTAGGGCCCGGCCGGCAGGGCTCAGGGGTTGAGCATTGACCTATGAACCAGGAGG
>NW_005242656.1:0-249 GCF_000412655.1 Myotis brandtii
TAGAGTAGAGTTCCTAAGGGATTCTGGAAGAGATAGATCATATAAGACAGTGTTTTCTCCTGCAAAAGGACTTGCGGATCTCAAAGAAATACATCAAATTTCACGAAATGGACCGACTGCCTCTATGGAATCCATCACGGAGCAATCACGCATTCATTCAGCATTCATGCAATTGGGGTTGAATAAAACGATACAGAACTTGTAGTCTGACCTGGTTTGGTGTCCTGGCTCCAGGACATCTAAGCTGCA
>NW_005242657.1:0-249 GCF_000412655.1 Myotis brandtii
CCAACAAGGGTGGGTTAATGAGCACCGACCACTGTGGCTGGCCGGGGCTCGATCCCCAGCAAGTCCCGGGGGACTGTGCAGAGGCCCCTGGAGTTGTCCCACAGAGGCCTGGAAGCTGAGCATCCTACCAACCCTCCTGCCCCGTTAGTTGGAATTTGGGGGACGCTCTAGGGCCAGGACACAGCCCTGGATGGAGAACACCCTCAGGAAGTGAGGCAGGAAGTCACCAGTGGGCAGGGACTCTACAGG
>NW_005242658.1:0-249 GCF_000412655.1 Myotis brandtii
AAGGCAAAGGATGATCTGGCCTCTTACTTATTGTTAAAGACGATTTCCTAACAGCAGTAAGCAATACGCCTTCATTGTTCAAAATTCTTGCCAGAGGTCTTGGCACAGAGGCTGATGGGAACAGAGCCCACCCCTAATTAGACGCCTCTCAACTTAAAAGCGCAAACAACCCTGACTTCCATTTTTGTGCCGCACGAAGGGAATCGGCATCAAACGCAAGAAAAGGAAAGCCCACTGGGAGCGACCATC
>NW_005242659.1:0-249 GCF_000412655.1 Myotis brandtii
AAATTTATCTTTATTGTTGAAAGTATGACAGACGTCCCCCCCCCTTTTTTTTTTCCATTGACCCCCCTCCATCCTTCCCCCAAACCCCCAGGCCTTCACCACACTTTTGTGTCTGTGTTCATGGGCGAAACATTTTTAAAAGTGTGTTTTAGTTTCGAAGCCCTGCCTCACCTTCTCAATCACCTGCACCAATGCATAGTTTTGTTGTTTCCAACACATCCAGGTCTTTTAACACTGACATTAAAAAAA
>NW_005242660.1:0-249 GCF_000412655.1 Myotis brandtii
GAACTTAACTACACTTTACCATCTACTTTTCAACAAAATTAACAAAGGTATAGAGGTTTAGAGAAATTCCAGTTGCCTCAGGTCCAGGTCAATGACAACAGAGACCAAACTGAGCCTTATATTCAGATCCCTTGACATAGCACATAGGCCTTTATTATCTGGCCTATCTCTCCAATACTGTTTCTAGCTATACTTTACCCTCAAACTCTACAGTCCAGTGACACAAAACCATATGCAGTCTCATAACCT
>NW_005242661.1:0-249 GCF_000412655.1 Myotis brandtii
TCCCCTGGACGGCCACTGAGCCCCACTGGCCCCTGGTTCTCACAGAGCCTCCGACTTTCTTCTCCATTCAGCCGCTGCCGATCTTACCGCTGCACTGAAATGCTCCCTGCCCCGTCATTTCCCCGCTGACCGTGTGTCCTGCCTACCACTGGGGACCCTCAGGACCTGGCCCTGCCACTCCAGCCCACCTTCCCCTCACCCCTGGCCAAACTGGCCTCTCTCTGGTCCCTTCGCTCAGGGAGGCCTTTC
>NW_005242662.1:0-249 GCF_000412655.1 Myotis brandtii
CTGACAGCTGTCAGTCTGTTCTCTGTATCTGTGAGTCAAAACAGCCTTTTCTTTCACGACTTCTCTTTTTGATAAAACACCAAAGAACACCTTCTTTACTCCAAGATTCTATTTTTCCTTATGTTTTATTCTAGTACTTTCTTATTCCCTATATGTACACATGTAATCCATCTAGAATGTGCTGTTCAATACGGTAGCCACCAGCCACAAATGGCCATTTACATTTCAACGAATTAAAAGTAGAAATTC
>NW_005242663.1:0-249 GCF_000412655.1 Myotis brandtii
AGGTGTAACTTTAGATTGCACCTTAGAATTCCTTACCTGTTGCACCTTTTTAAAATTTCCCCCAAATTCTAACAATTCTGTTTCCTTCTTCTTGGAATGTCCTCCCGCAGATGAAATTATATACGAAGCTTTTACAGTTGTGGAATGAAAATTTGTCAAACCAAGACCCAAAGATGAAAACCAATGAAGGAAAACATGTCACACAGAGCAAAAGGGGGGCGCTGAGCGCAGTCAGCCCGCAGAACAGGA
>NW_005242664.1:0-249 GCF_000412655.1 Myotis brandtii
ATTTAAGGATATATGGAAATAATCTTCCTTGTATGTTCTTCCCAAAAGCTAAGACTGTCTAAAGGTGAAACAAGTTTAGACCACTGTCCAGTCAAGTTAAGCCTGGGTAAAGACCATCTCATTTACAAAACACAAGGTAAGTGCCTTTATTTAAAAAGCATTGAAGCTCTGGTCAAGATGGTAACATAGAGAAACGCGGCAATCACCACTCCCCACATCAAAATTACAACTAAAATACAGAACAGCCAT
>NW_005242665.1:0-249 GCF_000412655.1 Myotis brandtii
TTGTCTCCACCCCCTTACTGGGCACGGCTCCACGTGATGATGCTGTTTCCTTGGGAGTCTCTGGGCGTGTGGCCTCTGTGTCCTCTTTCCTGTTCCCCTTGGGCTCCTCTCACCTTTCCTCAGGGGCCTCCTCCAGAGGCTCCCCAGGGTACCACCCACCTGCCTTCCCCAAAGTCGGCCTCGGGCCGTGCGTTCCCCGGGGCCATCACAGGTTCCTCATTTAATGCCCCCACGTTCCATGTGATTTCA
>NW_005242666.1:0-249 GCF_000412655.1 Myotis brandtii
TTTTTTTTTTAAAAGTGCTCACCATCTAAGCCAGCGGTTTGGATTTGGAGTTTGTCGGTGCGGGGGAGCGTTTGGTAGGTAGTTTAATGTTGCCTTTGAGCCTGCAGACAGAGTCACCAACTGACTTGGGGGATAGGAACCTGATTAGGACATTTCACACCTCACAGGAGGAACTCATCGCCTTGGCCAGGGCCTGGTCAGCCGGCAGCTCCCAGGTCTGGGACCTAGGACAGCATCGGCCCTGGTCAC
>NW_005242667.1:0-249 GCF_000412655.1 Myotis brandtii
ATCCCTGCCACTCTGAACTGTCCAGCGAGGGTGTGCTGTTGGTGGAATGAGGTGGGAAAGCCTAGGGAGCAGGGAGAGGAGTCTTCTGATGCCCAAAGGGCCTGGTAAACAGCTCCCATCCTTGCTGACCAACCAGGCAGCTACTCTCACTCTGTCAGGCACGCCTCCTTTGGTGAGGGATTGCGGACATGCAGGACATGGAAGAAAACTTGGAGAGACAGTTGTGTGGAGTGTTTGAGTGACCACTGT
>NW_005242668.1:0-249 GCF_000412655.1 Myotis brandtii
ATCAGTATCCCCACCAGAAGGGTATATTTGTTACAGTTGATGCACCTATATTGACACATCATAACCACTCAAAGCCCATCATTTACATCATTTACATTACAGTTCATTCTTGGTAATGTACAATCTATGAGTTTGGACAAATGTATTTCTAGAACTTTTTAATCATTCTAAATAGAACCTCTTTTCAAATTATGCAATAACTATCAACTATCTTTAAAAAAATATTTTTATTGAGTTCAGAGAGGAAGG
>NW_005242669.1:0-249 GCF_000412655.1 Myotis brandtii
AAGGCAGTTCAGCATTTCTCAGAGTTCTTGGTTCTAACTGGATCAAGACCACCAAGTCACCAAGGCCTCCAGAGTCGGCACCTATCTCTTCTCTTCCCCTGCCCCCCAGAAGCCAGCAATGGAGGTGTCTCTCTTTCCAGTACTCAGAGGGAAACCTGGGTTAAGGTGCCCCCACTGTAGTCTGGGCCTTTGCAGATAACACTCTGGGTGTTCAGTCACCTTTCTATCCCAGAATACTCTCTTCCACCA
>NW_005242670.1:0-249 GCF_000412655.1 Myotis brandtii
GGCCCGCGGGCCGTAGTTTGCCCACGGCTGACCCCCTGGTGGTCATAGCTACCAGTCACTTAGGCTTTTATACATGTAGATGTGTCAAACTTCACAAGCTATCCCTTACGACTGGTGAAGTGAGAGATGGGGCTTGAGAGACACTAATCCTAGAAGAATTCTGAGAAGCAGAAGAGCAGGCCATGAACTGTCCTGGGTCACCAACAGATACATTTTATGTGCATCCATAAAACAAGGTTTTCCATTCCA
>NW_005242671.1:0-249 GCF_000412655.1 Myotis brandtii
TCCCCCAAATTCTCTCATTTGAACAAAAGCGAGGGGGCGGGAGAGGGATCTGCTCGTCGATGGTGGTGAGCAGAGGGGGAGGGAGCCCCCGGAAGAGCCTTGGCCCCCCTCCCAGGGCTCCCCCTTCCAGACGGCCTGCCTGCGGGGCTTTGCTCCACCTCCCACCTCCCAGCGGGGGCTTTCTGCCTGAGCACAAGGGGCCTGTGTGGGCGGCTTGGAGGTGGGGGTGCAGGGTGGAGGTAGAGGTGC
>NW_005242672.1:0-249 GCF_000412655.1 Myotis brandtii
AGTTCAGGAGTTGAAACAATTAGAACAATTAGCTAAATTGTAGTAAGCTAAATATTTACTGCAATTTAAAAACAACAATAACAACAAGACCAGTTTTTTCCTGATGCTTTAAATTTAGCAAATTTGATAACACTTGTTGTGTACCCATACCTCTTGACAATCTGTTGATCTTTATTTTAGTACTATAGGCCCAGTGCATGGATTTGGAAACCAGTGGGGTGCCTCAGCCTGGCCTATGGGGATCGGGCC
>NW_005242673.1:0-249 GCF_000412655.1 Myotis brandtii
AGATGAAAAAGGTTGAAAATTGCTACCTTAGAGATAAGGAAACTGAAGCCCAGGGAACTGAATTGACTAGTAATTTTTTGCAAGATTACAGGACTGGATATCTTGAAAGTGTCTACGGTTAGTCTGTGCTCTTACTAATTAAGCTAAAGGGTTTCCTGGAAACCATTTAGTGGGAAGAGCAAAGTTCTGGGTTTTGTAACCTTTTTCTTTTGCTGTTCATTAATTTATGCACCGAGACAATGGTATTTC
>NW_005242674.1:0-249 GCF_000412655.1 Myotis brandtii
GTTAGCATTTTTATGGATAATCACTAAAGAATCAGAAAGATTTTAAGATCTAAATCATTAGAAAGAGAGAAAAATGTAATTTCTTAAAAGTTCAGTAGAAATAAATTCTAATGAGCAGTGATCACAATAAATATGAATGGACTTAATGCACAGTTATATAGACAGACTGGGTGACAGAACAAAATCTAACTAATTATGTTTAACAGAGGCCTGCCTAAAACATAAAAATACAGGGAGTTTGAAAGTAAG
>NW_005242675.1:0-249 GCF_000412655.1 Myotis brandtii
TATAATATAATATTGTATGTCAGCTGTCATTGAAAAATAAAAAATGATTTTAAAAAGTTTTACTGGGACCCACCGTTAATAGAGACTTATATTTTATGTATGTTTGCATAGCTCTGCAAAGAACAATTATTTGACTTGCCTTTCTTTTCACCCAGGTAACCAAATTCAATTACCATGGGGAATGTTTTTGAAAAACTGTTTGAAAGTCTGTTTGGGAAAAAGGAGGTGCGGATTCTTATGTTGGGTTTG
>NW_005242676.1:0-249 GCF_000412655.1 Myotis brandtii
TTTAACATCAGTGATACAATAAATGTGGGACTGAGGGTAGTGCTCAGAGGTTAAAATTGTGTCTTTGTTTTAGCGCTGTTGGGACATTGCCTTGGGTCCCCTCAAACAGATTCCCATGAACCTCTTCATCATGTACATGGCAGGCAATACTATCTCCATCTTTCCTACTATGATGGTGTGTATGATGGCTTGGCGACCCATTCAGGCACTTATGGCCATTTCAGCCAGTAAGTATTTTTGAACTAATAA
>NW_005242677.1:0-249 GCF_000412655.1 Myotis brandtii
CCGCTGCCACTGACCCCAGGGTGGGAAGCCGGCTGCTGGGCTCTGACGCGGCCCCGCCTCTCCCCACAGAGCAGGAGGTGAGGTTCCGCCCTGCAGACTGGCCCCTGCCGCGGCCCGCGGCCATCCACCACATCCTGGAGGACTTCCTGACAGACTGGACCGCCCCCATGAGCCACATCTTGCCTCTGAGGCGCTTCCTGGAGAACTGTCTGGGCACCGACTTGCGAAGCTTCTACGCAGGTAACTTAC
>NW_005242678.1:0-249 GCF_000412655.1 Myotis brandtii
CAAAAGGAAATAACTGAAATTGATTCACTTAAAACAAGATAGAAAAAAATACATAAGGGAATCATCCTTTCATGTACAGTTTTCAAATGTCTACATGAGGAATATGTGCATTGAAATCTATGAAAGAGAAATATATATTTTTAGATTTTGATTGATGTTTTCATTGCTGAGCTCTTTATAGATTATCATTATTATTATTATTATTATTATTAATCTTTATTTGTAATTGAGAAGAGCTGGAGTGAAAGG
>NW_005242679.1:0-249 GCF_000412655.1 Myotis brandtii
CTGAGCCAGGCTCATGGCTGGCAAGCATAGCAGGGTGGCGGGAACCCTTCCTGCCTCTGTGGCAGCACTAAGGATGTACATCAGTCGGACATCCCCCCATGGCTTTCGGTGTGCAAGAGGGCTCAAGCTGGGCTGAGAAACAGCCCCCACCCTCAAGTTCACAAATTTCGTGACCCGGGCCACTAGTATTGTAATAACTTTGCACAGTGTCGGACGGTTACTAGACATATTATTGTGAGCACATGTGAA
>NW_005242680.1:0-250 GCF_000412655.1 Myotis brandtii
TGGAAACTTCAGTTTTGGGGATGCTGGGTTGGTTTGGGGTGAGGTATTGGAATGTTGAAGTTCAGCCTTCAAGATGAAATATCATACCAGTGTTTCACAAAGAACCAGGTTAAAAATACTTTATAAAGTAACTTCAATTGCATTTTACTTCTGGCTTCAGAGAATGTTGAATAGGACTCTGTCACAATGTCAAAATATGTGGATTAAAGACTTTTTAAAAAGTCAAATTAATTATTTGATGCCTTGCGGG
>NW_005242681.1:0-250 GCF_000412655.1 Myotis brandtii
ATGGAGCAGGATTCATTTCAGCAGGGCTCTGATGCTTACAGAGTCTGCCCTTTGAGTGTGTCATTTGTGGAGGTAGTTGGGTGGTGCTCTGGTGTGATCTGAACCTTGTTATTGAGTGTGTTGGTTCTGGGCCTCTTGGGAGGGACACTGATGTAGGTGAAGTGCCCTGCCTGCAACAAAGTGATCTAGAGATGTTTTCCACTTGTGCTAGGTTCCTGGGAGAGCCTAAGCTTTGAAATGAGGCTGGCTG
>NW_005242682.1:0-250 GCF_000412655.1 Myotis brandtii
AAATGGATGCTATCTGTAGCAGCTGTGGAACACGGAGTATCCTCAGAGGACCAGAAACTTGGAAAGGGGAGGCCACAGCCCAAAACACAGGAGAGTATCACTGTGCATGGGGCAGGGGGCTGGTTCCAGGAATGAACCAAGCTCAGTGTCAACAGGACCACAGGACACCCAGAGCAGCAGGGGGACCTGGAGCAACCATGAGAGTGAGCAATTGAGACATCACATTCGGAGGAGCCAGCTTGGCCCGTCC
>NW_005242683.1:0-250 GCF_000412655.1 Myotis brandtii
TCCTTCTGAAATCCACCCAGATCGTGTAACCCCAACTGCCATCCATTTCATCCATTTCGCTCTTTCTGAAGAGCCTCTAATTTGAGAAGATCGGGCTCCCTTTCCCCAGACAGACCCTCGCCTCCAGGCCCGGGGTTGCGAGAGGCGCGGGTCTGCGCAGGGGTCCCCGCCTGAGCAGTTTTCTATGCTCCCGTTTGTTTAGCTGAATTCAATCTATTTCTCCCTCCCCCCCCCCCCCCCCCCCCCCCCC
>NW_005242684.1:0-250 GCF_000412655.1 Myotis brandtii
TGGGAAGCAAAATCTCAACAGACTGAAAAAAATGCTCTAGAGAATGGTAGTTTTGCATCTTATTTCATACATTAGAATCAAAGGAAGAGGCCAAAGGGAGTTACATGGAATTCACTGGTGATAGATTACAGAGGTGGGCGAAAGCAAAGCTGGGGGAAGGTGGGGGGATCTCTGGGATTGAATAAAAAGCAAAAGGAATAGACACATACTTTTTTTATTTTTATTTTTTAATCTTTATTGTTGAAAGTAT
>NW_005242685.1:0-250 GCF_000412655.1 Myotis brandtii
TGGCCAACTGCCTGCTCCTGATGAAGGTGCGTGGGGCCTGGGGCGCACGCAGAGGGTCCACACAGCAAGAACACACTCCACATGTGCTGTGACTTCTGTGCGAGAAATTCCACAGAATGGAGACTTCCTTGTCCTGTGTAATTGTTAAATGTGGGGTGTCCAACAGACAACGTAAGCCTTTCCAATGCTGAGGACACAGCCCCGACAGTGTGTGTAGTTCAGGGTTCAGGATCTGGAAGAGGAGCCACAC
>NW_005242686.1:0-250 GCF_000412655.1 Myotis brandtii
ACATCCCAAAGCTCAGATCCGGTCCCAGCAGGCTGGTTGAGGAAGAAAGGGAGGCATCCCTGCAGCCAGAGGGAGGACGATCTAGTTGAATGATTAGAACAAGTGCCTGGTGTGATCGGCTGAAAAATGGCCCCCACCCCCACCCCAAAGGTGTCCACGCCCTAATCCCAGCACCTGTGCATATGCTACCTCATATAGCAAAAAGCACTTTGTAGATGTGAGAAAACGGAGGATTTTAAGATGGGGAGAG
>NW_005242687.1:0-250 GCF_000412655.1 Myotis brandtii
TCTGCATTCATCCCATTTGTAACAGCATGATAGTTTGAAGGGTATAACCTTCTACTTGATTACAAAGTATAAAGGGGATTATTCTGCCTGTTGAATGCCTGGTAATTTCTGGTGGATGTTTCACTATTTCGTTTAACTTTATGTCTCTTATTTATTTGGTATCAGCAAATACCACTCAAACCGTAATAGCTGTGACTACTGGAACAGTGTAGTGGGAAAGATGACTCTCTCTGAAATGCAAAGTGACCAC
>NW_005242688.1:0-250 GCF_000412655.1 Myotis brandtii
AGATTCGGTTAACAGGCGAGAAAAAGGCCGCTCACTGTAAATCTTAGGCAGGGAGGAGTAATATGTTCTTATTTTGTAACATTTATATCCTCATAGAATTGGTTGAGGATGTAGTCAGCTTGTGTATCAAATTCGGGGACGGGGGGATTCTGGTAGAATAGCTCTTGAACTATTTGGCAAACTCTAGTTGGAAGTGTACAGACCTCAGCTAAATCCTCACACAGCCCTGCCTGCTCAGAGCTTCTATCCA
>NW_005242689.1:0-250 GCF_000412655.1 Myotis brandtii
TGGGCGGTGCTTGTGTGTGGGGGCGGTGCTTGTGCACGTGGGCGGTTCCTGTACATGTGGGCGGAGCTTGTGCACGTGGGCGGTGCTTGTACATGTGGGCCATCAGGTGAGATGGCGGAGGTGGGAGATTCCAAGGCTCTGGCACGCGGGCCGGGGAGGGACAGTGGGGCGGGAAGGACTGAACACGGGAGGGGGACTCCCATCAGGATGGGTCACTGGGCACTGGGCTGCACGTGGCAGCAGGGAGGAG
>NW_005242690.1:0-250 GCF_000412655.1 Myotis brandtii
CCCGACTCTCGAGAGCCGCAGTGGCGCGCGGTTTGGAGAGGGGTAGTCCGCCCCGGAACCGACGTGAGCGCCGGGGCGGGGTCGGTGGAGGGGACCGAGGGATCCCCCGCCCCCGAATTCAGGCGGGTCCTCCCCGCACCTCACTCCCAGTCCGGAACGCCCCCTCCGCTCCTCCTGACGAGCCCCACGCTAGGTCCCTCCTTAGACCTTCTCGCCAGCCCACCCCTCGGCTCGCTGCTCCTCCCCCTCC
>NW_005242691.1:0-250 GCF_000412655.1 Myotis brandtii
AAAAGGTGTTGACTGGAGGGAAGAGTTGGCTTCCATGACATGGTGTTGGGCACCAGGTGGGTGAGAATAGCCTCCACACAGAAGCTAATCATGTCTGCGCACACACATGTTGGCTGTAATTACATCAATGGTGAGGGTCATTTTCACCCTCTCTTCTTGTGAGACTCACATCACAGATTGTTTTGAAAATGACCTATCCTTCCTAACACTTACCTGAACAGAGTAACGATAGCAGGGAAATTTGTGCTGT
>NW_005242692.1:0-250 GCF_000412655.1 Myotis brandtii
GAGGGGATAAATGGTGATGGAAAAAAATAAAATTAAATTAAAAAAATAAAGCATGTGGGATCATTGATAATCCTGTACACGATGACTCTCCCACCAAGATCCACTCAAGACCTCATTACAAATTACATTAAAGTTCTTTCTGGTTGTGATATTGTCAGCAAAGAAGGCAGCCAACCTCGCCAAGATCTCTGGAAGGCGGAGGAATATGATGCATCATTTTCCCTTTGCTAGGTGCAGATGCATTAACTAT
>NW_005242693.1:0-250 GCF_000412655.1 Myotis brandtii
TTCACAATTCAAAACAAGTATATCAGAACTGATTGCAGTGGCAATTTACTTCTCTCTTTTTTTCTTAATCAGTTTAGCTAGAAGTTCAATTGTATTGATCTCATCAAAGAAAGAGGTGTTAGTCTAATGGATTTTTTCTTTCTTCTATTCTCTCCTCCATTTATTGTGCTATTATCTTTATTATTTCTTTCTTCTAGTTACTTTGAGTTTAACTTGCTTTTCTTTTTCTAGTTTTCTAAGGTAGAGGTTT
>NW_005242694.1:0-250 GCF_000412655.1 Myotis brandtii
TGGCCACCACTCCTTCCTGGCATCCTTGCACCCGGATTTTTTTGTGGTTGGGCTGGGAACTGAGTCCCTGTGGCAGCAGTATAGACAGGGCTAATCAGGAGTGTTGGGGTAAGTAATTGATGGTGGACTCAGCCTCGTGCTAGGGATGTGTGATGGTGGCTTTGGGAGGCCTCATCCACCACATGGTGCACAGCTGCCCGTAGGTTCCCGGGGCCCTGAGATGGTGGGCCAGTGGGTGTTGGTCTGCTAA
>NW_005242695.1:0-250 GCF_000412655.1 Myotis brandtii
ATAGTTGTCTGAAAAAGGCACAGAACCAGATCTAGAGCTGAGGATGCCACCACCTCCCAGCTAGACAGCCTGCTAGGCAATCCCTAATTAGAGAATGTACCTCAAATTGGGCACCATTATTATTTTTTTTTAAAAAAAAAGCAAAATTCAGGCAGCTATTTCCAATAATGTAAATGTGTTCCAAAGCAAGGTCACGAAGGTGTGTGAAAATGGGTTTGGGAAGGAAAAAGAACAACGGGGAATAAAGCAC
>NW_005242696.1:0-250 GCF_000412655.1 Myotis brandtii
ACCTGGACTCAAGTTTTCACTGCCACAGTCTAGAAGCTCAAGGCACAAATCCAAGGTAGATTCAGCCTTTGTGTGGTTCTGATGGCCAACATAGAGTTGCTGCCAGCTGCCAGTGTCCCAGGAGCCACAACAAACCAAGCAGAACACCCCACAGAATTTAACCTAGATCCAACCCCGGCCCTGGTAAATGGGAAAGCCCCATTAATTAAGTCAATAACAATGCTTCCTCTTCCTCCTCCTCCTCCTCCTC
>NW_005242697.1:0-250 GCF_000412655.1 Myotis brandtii
ATTGACAGAGCCCCAAATCTACTAAGTAGTCACTCCCTGCTTCCCTGCCCGCCCCCCGACCCCACCACCCGGCAACCCCTGATCTATCTCCCATCTCCATGGCTTTGCCTGTTCTGAAATGTTTCAGAAAGTGTAGTCACATAGCATGTGGTCTTTTGTGCTCGGCTTCTTTCCCGGCTCCTCCTGTTGTCAGCGTATCCACATTGCAGCCTGTATCTCAGTGTGTCATCCCTTTTGACGGCTGCATAAT
>NW_005242698.1:0-250 GCF_000412655.1 Myotis brandtii
TGGGGCACTATAAGAACAGCTTCTCACCATCTTCCCTCAGAGAATCCCAGTCTCCAGGGGTCCCCTCTGAACATTCACACCTTGACTCCCACCAACACTGGGAACTTTCATTCACCTCTGACATAAGAAGACCAGGTTGCAAAGAAAATAATTTCTTTGTATGAGACAACAATAGAAAGGCGCACATTATAATTGTAATTCCAGTTAGTGAGCAGAATTTAATCTAAACTATGCTAATTAACTCGATGGG
>NW_005242699.1:0-250 GCF_000412655.1 Myotis brandtii
CTCCAATCCAGGACCCCTTGGGGGATGTCTGACTACCTGCCTTCCTGATTGCCCTTAACCCCTCTGCCTACCTGCCCGATCGCCCCTAACCACCTCTGGCTGTCTGCTTGATCGCCTGTAACTGCTCCCCTGCAAGCCTGATTGCCCCTAATTGCTTCTGCCTCACTCTGCACCTTGGACCCAGGATTCCCTCCTCTGGCTGGTCTCAGGCATCTGGGACCCAGGATTCCCTCCCTCTGGCTGGCCATAG
>NW_005242700.1:0-250 GCF_000412655.1 Myotis brandtii
CATGGATGAGAGAAAAAATTTTCTGCCCTGCAGTCAATTTGAGGGATAAGATATGGCTTCCTGGAGGAGGCAACAACTTATTTCAAAGCCTTAAAAGCTCAGGAAGATATTGGCAAGTAGTGAGATATGTGGCTGTCATTTCAAATAGAATAATCAGTAAATAGAAAAGTATGAACAGCATTCCAGGAACAGGGAACTGGAAATAGGCAGACATGGGTTGGATCATCTTCTGACCTAATTTGAGGCAGTT
>NW_005242701.1:0-250 GCF_000412655.1 Myotis brandtii
TGAAGACGGTGACTATACCTAGACTAGAATTAAGTGCTGCGGTGCTAGCGGTCCGGCTGAGCAAGATCATTAGCAAGGAATTGGTAGGTAACTTTAAGGTCGTCCACTTCTGGGTCGATTCTACGATAGTACTCCATTATTTAAGGAACACGTCGTCGCGTTTCGTTACATTTGTGGCCAATAGAATTCAAGAAATATTAGAGGCAACAAAGGTAAGTCAGTGGAGGCATGTGAGGTCCGAGCATAACCC
>NW_005242702.1:0-250 GCF_000412655.1 Myotis brandtii
GGCCGCTTCCATGACCCCCGCCTTCTGTTTTAAACACTGCCATGAAAAACAGGACACATGCACACACGTGCGCACACACGCACGCACACACATGCACACAGGTGCACGCACATGCACACGCACACGCGCACACACGCACGCACGTGCACACACATACACATGCACGCGCACACATGCATGCACACACAAAAAGAGCAACTCTACTGAAGAGATCAGAGCAGTAGTTTTCGACCCTGGGGGCAAACTAGAA
>NW_005242703.1:0-250 GCF_000412655.1 Myotis brandtii
CATATCTATACTAATAAAAGCCTATGTGGTCGTCACGCACTCACGCTGTGATGCCCTCAGGTGAGTGAGGATGCCTGCGAGGTGAGGTGCGCGTGGGTGGGCGGGGACTTGATGCTGTGTGGGTGGCATGGAGGCGGGTCCCCGTCGGTCCCGTTGGCTCCACAGGGGGCAGAGGCAGGACCCCCGGCTCTGGCTTACCTCTTTGAGGCAATCCATCAAGGAGCCCTGGATGGGTGTGCAGGGCCTACCT
>NW_005242704.1:0-250 GCF_000412655.1 Myotis brandtii
CACTTAGCATATTAGCCTTTTATATATATAGATTAGTGAGCAGCCCATGCCGTGGGCAGACAGGCCCTGTAAACACGCACACATGAGCCACCCACACATGCATCATCCATGTGTCAACCGCATGGGAGACCTGGGCTTGGTCAAAGGTGGTGAGGCCTAGGGAATGGGGACCCGGCCACAGGGAGGGCAGGGCCAGGGTAGCAGCAGGGCTGCCCAGAGCGCCAGGGGATTTTTATTCTCATAGGGATTC
>NW_005242705.1:0-250 GCF_000412655.1 Myotis brandtii
TTTTTTTAAAGGACCTTGATATCAGGGAAGGAAACACAAACTGAAAGAAGTCTATTATTGGAACCATTGAAAATCCAAACTTTACTACACTAAATGGAGGAAAATTCCTTTAAAACCACATTTCTGGATCATTGGGGGCTCAAGTCTGTGTTACAGTGAAATTTCCACTATAACTAACACTTCTGCAAACTAGCTACTTTTGTCTCCACTTTATAAATGAAGAAACTGAGACTTAGAGAAGTCATGGAAT
>NW_005242706.1:0-250 GCF_000412655.1 Myotis brandtii
GCTCTTAGCCACAGTGTGTAGTAAAGGAAAGTCAGGTGGACAGATCTGCCACGTGACACATGACACATCCGGAAAAGCAGCATGGAGGTTGTGTAGGAGGGGAGCGGGGGGCGATTGCTCCCCATGGGCAGGATCTGGGAAGGCTTTGTGGGGGAGGTAGCATCCCAACCAGGACTCGAAGAAGGAACAGAATTCCAGGACATCAGCCTATGAACCAGGAGATCACGTTTCAATTCCTGGTCAGGGCACA
>NW_005242707.1:0-250 GCF_000412655.1 Myotis brandtii
TTTCATGCTGTTTACCATCCTTATAACCATTACTTTGCACTCTATATTCTGATAAATTGCCCACCTCCATTTCATTTAGCTCTTCAAGAGGTTTCTCCTATTCTTTCATGTTGGGCCTGTTTCTTTGTCTCCCTATTTTTGACTGTCTCTTTGTGTTTGTTTCTATGTATTAGTAGATTTGCTGTGAACCCCAGTCCTTATTAGGTGGCCTTATATAGTAGGTCTCCTGTGAGGTCCAGTGGTATAGTCT
>NW_005242708.1:0-250 GCF_000412655.1 Myotis brandtii
AGGAATGCACAGAGGCAAGCCTCTATGTGGTTTCAAATGTTCTCATTCTTGAAATGGTGGCATCACTTTTCTCTAACCTGAACTTATGTTTTATGCATTTATCTGAATAGAAGCACATTTCTTAACAAATGAGAAGAAATGAAAATAAATAGTTATTATGTTAGTTTGCTAGGGCTGTCAGAACAAAATACCAGAGACTGGGAGGCTTAAACCACAGAAATTCATTTTCTCACAGTTCTGGAGGCTGGAA
>NW_005242709.1:0-250 GCF_000412655.1 Myotis brandtii
CCCATCACGGCCAGGGCCGGCCTCACCCTTTCCCGAACCCCTGGGTCCCAGCGCAGCCCCTGGCTCTCCCAGGCCACGTCCTCTCGCCAGAACCAGTTTCCCAAGAGCGGGCCTCTCCGAATCGAGGGTTTGGGACGAATGCTCACCGCCCTGGCGCGTTGTCTTCTAACAGCTCTTGGCACGAGGGCCCCATCCCCCGCCCGGGCCTGCAGGCGCCCTGGTCTCTGCCCACCGTCAGGGCCCAGCGGCC
>NW_005242710.1:0-250 GCF_000412655.1 Myotis brandtii
TAATTGAATTTATTAAATTAAAAGCATGTATTCATATTAAAAATATAATTAAATATTTGATACTATTCAATTAAGCAATATTATGTAATGTTTAAAAATATATGAATTTTGGAATATTTGATTCCTGTTTTTTTATATACACATGTTAATTATAGTATAATTATACTATTATAAAATAAAAATTCAAATCATTAATAATCTTCTTAATAATTATTTTTAATGATCAAGAAATATTTTTGAAATGCTATAG
>NW_005242711.1:0-250 GCF_000412655.1 Myotis brandtii
GGGTTCAAGGGATGAATCAAAGCCCAGCTGGTGCCCATCCACAGAGTGCAGAGCAGAAGGGAGCCGTCCAAGGCCACACAATTATGATGCGGTCTGGGAAGTGCTATTTATAAGCAACGTTAACAAGGAGGCACGTGAAACGGAGCTTCTGCCAGCGGCGGACAGGTGGGCACTGGTCAAGGACACCATCCTGGGAGAAGCAACGTCTAAACTAAATCCCAGCAACAACCAAGAATCAGCTGGGGGAAGC
>NW_005242712.1:0-250 GCF_000412655.1 Myotis brandtii
GAAAATGTCTTGAGAGTAACAACTCTAAATTATTTTCTTATCTCATTAGAAACTTATTAATTTCTACAGACTCCCTTTTTATGACCCGATAGCAATTTTTCAAACAAGAGTAATAACAAAACAATATGGAATACCATTATTAATTCTTCTACAATTAAATTGACAAAGTTGGAATCTACCATTGTATTTTTAAAATGAAAAATCTGGTCTAATGTTTGTTTCAGTTTGGTAATTCAAATGAAATGTGCTC
>NW_005242713.1:0-250 GCF_000412655.1 Myotis brandtii
GAAGGCTTTTCTAGGCATAACAACTCAACTCTGTAGTAGCGCTCTGGAGACTGCCATTCCAAATTAAACATAAATACATGCCTACTCCTTTTCCACGTTTGAGCGTAGATGGCACTTCCTCCAGGAAGCCTTCTTTGTGAGTTCTCTCCTATCCCATAAGAGACTTTCCCAAGTGCTTGCACAGCCGCTGCCCTTCCTCTATCAGAACTCTCGCCTCCCTGTAGGACAGTTGTCCACTGCTCATCTGTCT
>NW_005242714.1:0-250 GCF_000412655.1 Myotis brandtii
CTCTGTAAAAAATCAATAAAATATATTTTATTTTTTTAAAAAAAGATGCCCAGGACCTCACAAGAAGCCTGGATACATACTAAGCACTACAGAAAAAACTGTTAATGCACCAAAAAGCTGAAGTGCCAGCCTTCCTCAGCACAGGTTCCATCATGCAGATCCTGTCTCAGCGAGTGTGGTAACCAACCCTTTGGGCAGAAGAAACTTTCACTTTCTACACTGGGAAGAATGGGAAACCTCATGCCCCATC
>NW_005242715.1:0-250 GCF_000412655.1 Myotis brandtii
CAGGGACAACCACCAAACCCCCGGGGCTGGGGGCTGCTGGCCCTTTGAAGTAATTGCTGCTGTTGGAGCCGTTGCCCTCGCCTGGAAAAGCAGCGGGAGTCCCCCAGGGCCGCCAGGAGCCTTCCAGGGACAGGTCTCCACACCGACCCACCAGGACGTCAGGACGAGAGGAGGCCCACCAGTCAAGGACACCTTCCCAGCTGGGCTCCCAGGGCCACTCTTCTGACTGCTCAGCTCAGTTTCCAAACAC
>NW_005242716.1:0-250 GCF_000412655.1 Myotis brandtii
AGCTCACGGGAAAGGGAGACCGAGTCTTCTGGTCCCCGTCCCCCGTCTAATTCCATTGCGGGATTTTAGGGGGGCACCTCCTTCCGTCTCTTTGGAGGCAGGAGGTGTGTCTGCAGGAACCGGGCCGATCTCGGTGACTGACTTCCCGGAGGCGGGCGGGAGTGACCGCGGTCCCGTCCCCGAGCGCTTGGCCGTCCTCCGAAGGAAACAGGATGTAATTGGGCCTAAATCACTCGCCTGACACTGGGTC
>NW_005242717.1:0-250 GCF_000412655.1 Myotis brandtii
GACTATTTTTATAATAGGTTTTATACTTTTTCCTTGTAACTTAAAGGAGTACCATGGACAAGGTATGTTCATAACTTGTTAACTTTAGAAATTTAAGTAAATATATTTACCCAGTCTAACACTAATCTTTAAACTTTGCCTATGGCATTCTTAATTAAATAGAAATTTCTCATTCTGATGTAGTCAAAGCAGCCCTCAACAGCTTAATTATATACAGGGCTATATCAAAGAAACAGAGACCTATCAAGAA
>NW_005242718.1:0-250 GCF_000412655.1 Myotis brandtii
CTGTTGACTAATGAGTTTGCTGACCACTGGCCTATACTGAGGAGAGGCCAGGAGTGAACCTAAACCTTCTATAATCCACAAAACAGACCCCTGCAACAAAGAATTATCTAGCCCCAAATGTCAAGAGTGCTGAGGGTAACACACACTGCTTTCGTTTGAATTGAATTTTGTCCTGTCTCTTTAACCCATGGGAAATATTAGTACTCTGCATTTGACATTACCCTGTAAAAATATACAAACACATGTTGGC
>NW_005242719.1:0-250 GCF_000412655.1 Myotis brandtii
AAGAATTTTTTTCATCTGATGAAGTACCCACAAAAAACCTGTGCCAAATATCAAAGTTAATAGTGATTTACTGAAAAGATTACCCCTCTCGCCTTTGAGATCAGGAATTGACAAGGATGTCTGAATTCACAAATTTTATTGAGATCAAAATTATACTGGAAGTCAAGTGCAAACAGCCATTAGTAAAAAAAATGGAAAAAGTGATAAAAGATAAAAAAAAGGTTAGAATTAATATGTGACTTTAGTGAAG
>NW_005242720.1:0-250 GCF_000412655.1 Myotis brandtii
CGAGTGCACGAATTTCATGTACCGGGCCTCTAGTAGTATATAAAAGAGTTGGCCCAAGAATGATAAAAATATATTGTCTAATTCCTCTTCCACTTTTAATTTAAGGTCAGAGTAACTTATATTTTTTAGTGTAAGAACCAGTTTCCAGTGAAGACAAATTGGGAAGTTAGGGTTTTCAGTCTTTGTGCCTATTGCTAGTAGGTCATTTTGTATGGGTTTTCTTTGTTTCAGTCCCACTTATTGCTGATAA
>NW_005242721.1:0-250 GCF_000412655.1 Myotis brandtii
AATGGACCGGGTCAGTCAACAGGGAGGCCACCGCCCCACCTGGGGACCTCCCCGGGCAGCACGGGAGCGGCCCGGCCTTGCCCGCATCCCACGGCGCTCTGGCCGGAAACGAAGGCTGAGCTTCCCTGAGCACTGCCTGGATTCCGGGGTGTTGTCAGCGGGTGCTGACCCTCCTCTCTTCCACGGAGCTTGGGCACCCACATGGGAGACAGTGCAGGACCGGGCACTGACAGACGTGAGCACCAGGCCA
>NW_005242722.1:0-250 GCF_000412655.1 Myotis brandtii
ATCCACACACACACACATACATGTATATATGTACACTTAAGTAAATTTTAATTGCTTTCCTAGGTAATAATGTCCCAGATACTCACTCATCAGTTGTCTGCTCCTTTTGGAGAAGAGAATTATACCTTGTGAATGACTATAGGTTTCTCGACACATTCTCCCCTATTTACCCTGCAGACCAACAGAGGCCATGTTGAAGGACATGGTTGAAGCTTGTTGGTCAAATTGGTCTGCTCCTCCTGGATCCCAG
>NW_005242723.1:0-250 GCF_000412655.1 Myotis brandtii
GGGGCATATATTATTGGTTGCAATCATTAGATGATAATAAATCAAAATTTTCTAATAAGATACATTCAAACTGCAACATTTATATCTGAAACCTTAATTGTCTGATTTATAAACACTTAGATTATTTACTTCATTTTAATGTCTACCTGATTAAAATTTGTTTCTATAAACTAACTTTTTTTGAAAGAATCAGAGACAAAATGGCTACATAATCCACAAGGCTTATAAGGATAACCACTAAGGATTATAT
>NW_005242724.1:0-250 GCF_000412655.1 Myotis brandtii
CCTCCAAACCTCCATGGTTCAGTTAGTCAGTTAGGGTGATGTTCTCAGAGTCTACTCTGACTTAGCACTTGCATTGGGGGTCCTGGCCTTTTCCCTGACCACCCCTTCTCCCAGCCATCCCTAGTTTGTTCTCATCTCTGGGCTTGGGAGCACGCCCTCTGCTATCCTTATTCTCCCATCGCAGCTCTTGTAGAGGTCACTGACAGCACTGATTAGAAAAATGAGGATGACATAAATAATAATAATAATA
>NW_005242725.1:0-250 GCF_000412655.1 Myotis brandtii
CCCTGGCCCCATTGGGGGTGGGGCTGGCTGGCCCACCGCCCACAGCCCCCCCACAGCGACCCCACCCTCAGTCAGCTCCCCGACTCCAATTGGGGGTGGGGCCCACCAGCCAATTGCCCATGGCTCCTCCTCCCAGCCGGCCCGGCCCTGATAGGGCCCAGATTGGGGTGGGCTGGCTGGCCAACCTCCTGCCATCTCCTTCTCCTGACAGGTCCCACCCATGCATGAATTCATGCACTGGGCCTTTAGT
>NW_005242726.1:0-250 GCF_000412655.1 Myotis brandtii
TGCCCCGGCTTGTGAGTCAGGAATGCAGCGTGCCAGCAGGGGGGTGGCTTAGTGCTTTGGAAGAAACTCTGGATCCAGACTGCCCCACCCCCTACTGGCTGTGTGGCTTTGGACAAGTTACTTGACCTCTCTGTGCCTCAGCTTCCTCATTCTACACATGGGGAAAATAACATCTGCTTGTAGTTTTCTTGTGAGATTTAAATGAGTTAAATGTCTTTACTCCTTTTAATATTTATTAAAATAAAATAGA
>NW_005242727.1:0-250 GCF_000412655.1 Myotis brandtii
CTAGAGGGTATTAAGCTGAGTGAAATAAATCAGGCAGAGAAATAAAATACCATATGGTTTCATTTATATGTAGAATCTAAAACAAACAAACAAAAGAAAACAAAAACAGACTCATAGACACAGAAACCAAAGGGATGGTTACCAGAAAGGGAGGGGAGATGAGTGAAAAAGTGAAGGGGCGTATAGTCAACTAGAGGCCTGATGCACAAAATTTGGTGGTTCTGCTGTTTGGTCTAATTAGCATATTAGC
>NW_005242728.1:0-250 GCF_000412655.1 Myotis brandtii
TGTATGTGCGCGCCCGCACGTGGTATTTTGTGGAATAGACTCTCTGTTCCACTATCTTAAAATGCGCAATAGAAAAACACTGCCTGGCGATGCTGAGTTGAATAATGGTGTCTGCCCCCCACTTCAAAGATGTCCTTTTCCTAATCTCCCAGAAACTGTGAATATTCCTTTACTTGACCAAAGAGACCTTGAAGGCGTGATTAGGCTAAAGATCTTGAGAAAATTATTTTGGGTTGTGTGGCGGGCCCCA
>NW_005242729.1:0-250 GCF_000412655.1 Myotis brandtii
GCGTGAAAGGACAGGTTAGACCTGAGATGACGCGGCTGGGGGAGGCCTGCCCGAGGAAGGGACAATTGGGCAGGCGTGTGGGACACACCTCAGTGCTCCCAGAGCTTTGTTCCCAATGGGAGGCCAATGAGCTGGACTTCCATACTCCTGCATGCATGTCTGTCAGTCATTATCATGCTAAGGCTGCCCCAGGGGACACAAATGCCCAGACACTTCTAGCCGTGTGTGTGTGTGTGTGTGTGTGTGTGTG
>NW_005242730.1:0-250 GCF_000412655.1 Myotis brandtii
CTACTTCAAGCCTCTGGCCACCGGCTGACAGCCCTGCGTCCCGCCTCTGGCCGGGTCCTTCCCCGTGAGGCTAGTCTGGCCGTAGCAGCCGGTCAAAACTGTCTGAAATAAATCAGATTGTGCGTCCTCCCCGCTCGGATTTTTCATTGGATTTCCGTCCCAGTCGGAGCCAGACCTGCCTGCCCTGGGCCCCATCGCCTGCCCCCCCCACACCTGCCCGGCTCCATCCACCCCGGCCTCTCGCTGCTCT
>NW_005242731.1:0-250 GCF_000412655.1 Myotis brandtii
CAGCACTGACTATATACTGGATACTTTCTAAGTACTTCTCAGATGTTCACTCACCCAAACTAATAGTCCCACAAGGCAAATTCTACCATTGTCCTCATTCCAATTTTCAGTTGAAATGAGGTAACTGAGACACAGAGAGATTAATTTGTTTAAGGTCACACAGTTAACACAGGTAGAGCTGAGATTTGAACCAGGAATTCTACCTGTAGAGTCCAAGCTTTTATCCATTACACAGATCATTTCTTGACAT
>NW_005242732.1:0-250 GCF_000412655.1 Myotis brandtii
CTCCACAAGTGGGACTTCTAAAGAAGATTATATTTAAAATTTTGTTCTATGTCTAAGATTAAATTTATCACTTTTTATATGAACATTTTAATTCATGAAGATATATATATATATATGATATATATATATATATCATATATATATATATATCTTCATGAATTAAAATGTTCATATAAAAAGTGATAAATTTAATCTTAGACATAGAACAAAATTTTAAATATAATCTTCTTTAGAAGTCCCACTTGTGGAG
>NW_005242733.1:0-250 GCF_000412655.1 Myotis brandtii
CACACCGACCAGGTAGCGTGACACCAGCAGGGATGGCTGTGGGGTCTCTGCGGGGTAGTTAGGCTTCCATCGCACAGACGGGAAACAGGGCTCTGGAGCATACCGTGCTACGGCCGGCTTTTATCGAGCGCTGATGAGATGCTGGCGCTGTTCTAAGGACTTAACTCGTAATAACTCATCCAAGCCTCACCGGCCCATGACGGAGGTGACGTAACTTTCCAAGGACGTGGGCTTACAGTGGCAGAGCTGG
>NW_005242734.1:0-250 GCF_000412655.1 Myotis brandtii
CTGTCACGACCAAAGACTGGTCCCCAGGAGCTGTGTGTGTGGCAAGGCGCACGCGGGTGGGCGGGTCTGCCTGCGTGGAGAGGCTCATGCAGGTAGGCAGGGACTTGACTCTGGGTCCTGCGTCCTGCCCAGCGCGGCAGGAGTCAGTGTGGGTCCCGCTGGCACGGAGGGTCTGGGTCTCACACAATATCGTGCGCTGGGCCTCTAGTTTCTGGCAGGCAGTCCACCAATGCCAAGGGGATTCCTTTCG
>NW_005242735.1:0-250 GCF_000412655.1 Myotis brandtii
CCATCTAGGGAGCTCTCTGGATGCATGTCATGTCTCTATCATCCCATCCTGGCCTGCCCTTTCCAGCTATTGGGGCAACCTTTCGAATGGTGCAGTCGCTGGGGATTAGGTAGAGATGGAAGTTGACTTCCTCAGATTGGAGGCGATAGTAGAGCAACACGTTGGAGATGACAGGAATGCACAGGGCTGTGTGGATCATTCTCAGTAGAACGCCTATGGGGGAGAAGCTAGGGTTCTCCAGGACTACGTA
>NW_005242736.1:0-250 GCF_000412655.1 Myotis brandtii
GGTGAGGTAAAATATCTATATATGAAACAGAATATAGTGTGAATCATAGCTAATTTTAAATATTTTAATTTATATACTTTCATGATTATAGGTCAATAAGAAATCCACTTTTCAGATTTTATTTCATTACAGAATATATTTGATAAGGATACATACAAACAGATTCACCTTTAACACATGTTCACTGGTGCCCTGTCCGCAGCAGCCGGGAGCTGTCTGTCATCACAACGCTTCGCAGTGTCGTGACCAA
>NW_005242737.1:0-250 GCF_000412655.1 Myotis brandtii
GGAAGGTGCTGCCATGGAAATCCTGGAGGCCAGCTGTTCGGGTGATCCTCTCTCCACCCTAACCCGGCCCAGCGTGGGAAGGGCTAGACCCCACCCTGGCAGGATCCTATCATGTCTTGAAAGTCTCCTTCAGAGGGTCTGGGACCTCCATCCCCACAAGTTAGCTGTGTGTCCTCAGGCAAACCCTTTACTTCTCTGAGCCTGGCTCCCCAGCAGAGACAGTTGGAGAAATAACTCCGAGCCCCACCCT
>NW_005242738.1:0-250 GCF_000412655.1 Myotis brandtii
TCATTATGTCTGAGGGGGCAATGGCCCACTGTCTCTCCAGTTTAGGCAAAATGGTGATGAATGCGGACAAATACCAGTTACTGAAGAGATCAGCTTCCCTTGGCTCCCCCAGCAGAGCCACTGCAGGGAGACGGGACAAGATGTGACTGCTCCCGTATACCCAAAGGTAGTCCCAAATGTATCTCAGACCAGCAGGTGGATCTGGAATTACAGATATCAGTGTTCTCTCTCTCTCTCTCTCTCTCTCTCT
>NW_005242739.1:0-250 GCF_000412655.1 Myotis brandtii
GCCCAATTAGATCAATGAACACACCCTGGGCACGCTGCGCTATTTCACCTTCGCGATCGGGCCTTTTTGGATATTTGCACGTGAAGGGTCGAATGGAGACGGACAGAAATACACCTGAACACGGGCCAGCACTCCATCCCCTGGCCTCCTGCAGGGAGGAAGTGTGCAGCGGAGAATTAAATGGGCCTCGGGTCACGCAGCCCACGCGGCTGCCACGGGAGCTCTGGTGTGATACTGAAAGGCAGGGCGG
>NW_005242740.1:0-250 GCF_000412655.1 Myotis brandtii
GGAGACAACTATTTGGTGAAAACTGGCTATAAAATGGAAGATAGAGATATGTCAGTACCTAGAGGGAAGACAGGCTCTAAAGAGCTGGTGAGCAAGTGAGCAAGCCTAAATGTTAAAGGGGTATCCCACTGGTGTGGGGCATCTAAAATGCAATAAAGCCCATGGGATGCTCAATAGATCAAGGTCCAAGAGAAGAAAGTAAACGGTGGATACTTTTCACAATGGGGGATGCCTTTCCCATGATAATAGA
>NW_005242741.1:0-250 GCF_000412655.1 Myotis brandtii
TACCCATCTTATTCTCTGAAAGCAAAACAGCACCAACTCCACCTAAAGCCTGTCAGATACAGACGCTTGAGTGATTAAGACTGACAGCTGGCAGACGGGCAAAGGAGGCGTATTGACCTGGCCTGCCTGCAGCCAAGGCCTTTGGAGACAGACAAAGGCAGAAGACCCGTGGATCGTTTGGAGCTTCAAGCAGGAAGGCTAAAAGTCAAAAGACAGTGCCTGACAATGGCCAGCACCTAAGTACCTAAAA
>NW_005242742.1:0-250 GCF_000412655.1 Myotis brandtii
TCCTTTACCCCACACCGTCCCATGGCCCTCATCTGACTTTGGGGCTCCTGTAGCCTGTGGGGGACAGTGACATTGCATCGAGCACCTCCTCTGGCCTCCTCTGGGTGCAGGGTGAGTGGGGTTGGCCTGACATGCCGGGCAAGTCTGGATAAAAGGGGCTGTCACCTCACCTGCTGCCCCTCTTGCTGTGTTTCAGGGTGGACAAGTCCTTCGCCCCTCGCCGGAGTGTGTGGTAAGTACTGGGGCGCAC
>NW_005242743.1:0-250 GCF_000412655.1 Myotis brandtii
TGATTTTTGTTTTTATTCTACAACCTTGATAAACTTACTATTAGGTCTAGCTGCCTTTTATAGGTTCCATGGGATTTTTTTTACAAATCTTGTTGTTGGACAATAAAGAGACAGCTTACTTCTTTCTTTCCAATCTGGTGCCTTATATTTCTTTTTCAATTCTAATTGCACTAGCTATAACCTTCAGTACAATGTTAAATAGATATGATTAGTTCAGACATCCCTGTATTTTCCTGATCTTAAGGGGAAA
>NW_005242744.1:0-250 GCF_000412655.1 Myotis brandtii
CACTGGAAAACTGGGAGGAGTCTGAGCCAGACTCCTCGGGTTAATTCTAGTTTCACAGGCAAGCAGACTCTAGCGGCTCCTTACACTGGGAAGAGGTTGCCCAGATGAGCAAAGAAAACTGGAGTAGAGGAGACAACACATATGACAGCAAGGCAGAATGAGTCCCCCCTCCCCCCCGCCCCCACAAAAAAACAAAGACATATACAATGATGTAGCTACAAGGATGGAGCTAGACTGTGAGATCCATGAG
>NW_005242745.1:0-250 GCF_000412655.1 Myotis brandtii
TATTTTTATTGATTTCAGAGAGAAGTGGAGAGGGAGAGAGAAATAGAAATAACAATGATGAGAGAATAATTGACCAACTGCCTCCTACATGTCTCCCACTGAGACCTGAGCTAGCAACCCCGGCATGTACCCTTGAGTGGAATAAAACCTGGGACCTTTCAGTCCACAGTCCACAGGTTCTAGCCACGGAGCCAAACCAGCTAGGGTGCATTATTTTTTATAATAAGGCTTATGAAGCCCTCTCCAACAG
>NW_005242746.1:0-250 GCF_000412655.1 Myotis brandtii
GCTTAGGGAGCCTTTAGTCCTCCCTGCACACCAACTCTCCGGGCATCCACTCTGAGCAAAGGTGGGTGCCTCTGAAAACACAGCTGGGACCAGGGCCCTCCTTCCCACAACTTTCCCAAAGGAACCTACAGTCCAGGAGACGCTGGGGTTGGCTTGCACTTTCCACAACTCGCCCAGCCTCTTTTCTCCTGCAAAGACGGCACCCCTAAACCACGCCTGCAGGGAGCTCCCAGGGAAACGCCTGTGTCTA
>NW_005242747.1:0-250 GCF_000412655.1 Myotis brandtii
TGAATGTCTCCAGTGTATGGGATAGTTTAGGACAATCTGTTTAATACTTTATAAAGGAAATGATTTGCAAAATATGGCAGTAAATCTCATACTTTAAAACTGGAACCTAATCACTTGATTTTATCTGAAAAAAAAAATAATTGCAGTGTTGGAATTTGGAAACAATAGTTTAGCATATTCTTTGATATAGTCACACCATTAAAAAATGTCAATCTTTAATTATATATTTAGAAAGCTATATAAATAGACT
>NW_005242748.1:0-250 GCF_000412655.1 Myotis brandtii
ACAGGTCCCTCAGGACCTAGTCCTCTGGGAATACTTGTATACGCTCCTTCCTGTCTGGGGGCTCCTGAGAAAATGGCCTTCTTCAGAGCCCCCCAGCCAGGAGGGCGCTAGCCCCATACGTCCCTGAGGTCTCCCATAGGGCTGGGGCCAAAAGACCAGAGAGGAGGCTGGGCTGGAACCAGAATCACAGAAGAGGGGTCAGCAAGGGGGGGCGGCTGTTCCCTGAAGAGATTTCGCCCTCCAGGCCTGG
>NW_005242749.1:0-250 GCF_000412655.1 Myotis brandtii
AAAGGTCAAATGAATTAATGTAATTTGATATAAAAAAATAAATGAACAATATGTAGTATAGAAACATAATTGTAGAGCCAAAGTATTTTAGTAAATCAGATAGCTCCCACAGAGTTTAGTTCTTGTTGTTCTATTTGTGGGTTTGTATCAAGATTATGACCCCTTCTAGCTTGCCATTTGGACTTTATTATGCTAAAAGAGGGTTTTCTTCCCTGCCTATCCTGTGTTCTATTGTTTTAGATTTGGGAGA
>NW_005242750.1:0-250 GCF_000412655.1 Myotis brandtii
GTATACTTTAAACATATTACAGTGTATTTGTCAACTACCCCTCAATTAAAAAAAATAAAATATGTTTAATTTATTTTTTTAAAAAAAAAGAATGCCTTCTTGGCTCCACCTCGGGAGGGAAGCTGAATGCTGCTCCCAGGAGCGCAGCTGCGATGGATCTGGCCACGGCCCGTTGCACTTGGTTCTGCAAGCGCAGGCCTGGGGCAGCCTGGGCAGGGCAAGGGGTCCCCACCCGGCCCCTGGCTGGAGG
>NW_005242751.1:0-250 GCF_000412655.1 Myotis brandtii
TAGTTATGGTGGGTCTGAAGCGAAGCATTTTTCAGAGGTTTCAAGTTTTCTTGGTTTAGGCCTGGCTAAGGGGCCCACTGTACACACAGCAACGGCATGGAGGACCACGTGGCAGTGGAGCAGAGACAGACTGATGTGGGGAGGCGGGGCAGGAGGTGGCTGCCCTTCAGGCTGCAGTCTTTTTTTTTTTTTGTCTTTTTTTGGTGGTGGTGGTGTTTTGTTTGTTTAAATATATTTTTATTGATTTCAG
>NW_005242752.1:0-250 GCF_000412655.1 Myotis brandtii
TAGACTATGGGATCCTATATAATCCAGAGCTCATATGTTAATTAGACTGAACAGCAGAACGACCATCCGGAGACCGTCTGGACGAAGCCGGGGCTGCGAGGGCCGAATTTCATGCATCGGGCCTCTAGTATTTACACATGAAGTAGGATACAGTTGTATAGGAAGGAACAAGGAATAGCTCCATATACTTCTACGGGGTGGTCTCAGGACGTCACGCACACAGAAAAGCAAGATTGAGAAAGTGTGTGGA
>NW_005242753.1:0-250 GCF_000412655.1 Myotis brandtii
GTGGAAAGGTACTTGAACTGGGAAGCTTTATCTTTTCCACTGTTTATCTCCTCTGCTCACACATATGCACCATCATCCTATCAGATTTACTTATAAAACAAGTTAAAAAATAAGATTATTAAGAATAACAATAAGAACATTAAAGTAGGGCTGGGGCCTTTCTGAATGTGGGACCCTGTGGGACTGCCCACTAGGCCTGATTGTAACCAGGGCTCTCACTGATTTAAAGATGTATGGGAAGTCTGCAGAT
>NW_005242754.1:0-250 GCF_000412655.1 Myotis brandtii
TTTGTAAGTATCTGTATTACCCATGAAAAGCTATAAAATATTTGAAAGTGGACTTAAATTAATTGAAAATGTATATTGTAAATCCTCTACACTGTATGACTCCAAATATATAACATTCTGAAAAAGGCAAAATTATAGAGACAGTAAAAATATCAATGGTGCCCAGGGGTTATGAGTAGGGTAAATAGTTGAAACATGAGAAATGTTTAGAGTAGTGAGAGTATTTTTCATGATACTGTACTTGTGGCAT
>NW_005242755.1:0-250 GCF_000412655.1 Myotis brandtii
ACCAATCCTCAGTTTTCTCATCTGCAAAGTGGGAATCATAAGAGAACTTAATTTATAAGGTGGCTGTGAAAATTAACTGAGTTCTTTCTCATGAAACACCTAGCTTAGTGCCTAAGCACCTAGCAGTCAATAAATATTAGGTATTATTGTTATTAGCTGCTCTGAAATTGAGATCCATGTAAAACACCAATGATAGCTTTTCTTTTTACACCAATTTTATTGTTTTCATTGTCCATTTTTTTGTACCCTT
>NW_005242756.1:0-250 GCF_000412655.1 Myotis brandtii
CCCTAGCCTGGAGGGCCTGCTTGGTACAGAATCTCACTTCCTTGAGAGCAGCCAGGGAGGCAGGCAGCTGGTGTGCCCCTCGGAGCCGTGACTTTGAATCTAGTGAGAAATCCTGCCCCATCCACTAGGCACAGCAGCTGCAGCAGGCCCGCGGGCCCTGGTCTCTGCTCTGGGGCACATGCTCGCGCGGGACGCAGTGGCTTTGATCTGGGCAGGTGGCCGTGGGCCAATGCCTGCTGCTCGGAGCGCA
>NW_005242757.1:0-250 GCF_000412655.1 Myotis brandtii
TCACACCCCTCTACCCCCAAATACTCCGTTTCTTTCTTTGGGGGCACCCTGCCTTTCTTTCATATCGGCACCCCCTCAAGTCTTCAGGTTGCTGGCAGGAGGGTAAGGGGCCAAGGGCACTGGGCTGACTCTCTAGCTCCAGGACTCACCAGTGGGGCCAAGTGGGGCTCTGTGCCCAGGGTCAAGGAGTGCCATGCGACCTCTTCTCGGAGGCTGCTACCAGCCCCTCTGGGACACAGGTCAGAAAGGG
>NW_005242758.1:0-250 GCF_000412655.1 Myotis brandtii
ATGCAAAAACACCCAAACCTGTGAAGAAGTTTGTGAGTTTATTTGAGCCATGCTATCAACAGCTGCCGGGGAGCAGAGTCTTAGCCAGTTGGGATAATGCTCCAGAGAATGACTGTCTCTCACCTTGTTTTATAGATTAGGGAGGCGGGGAGAAACCAAAGGGGGGCAGAAACCTCTGGGATTGGATAACAAGTGAAATGATAGACACCTTATGTGGGTGGGTACAGGACAGTTTATAGTCAACAATTAA
>NW_005242759.1:0-250 GCF_000412655.1 Myotis brandtii
AATTTGCATATTACCCTTTTTTTATATAGGATTATTACAGATAAAATGTTTTGGGGCCAGAGATAAATGATGCTAATTTTGAAAGTAGACAGAATATCTTTTAAATGAAAACATTTTTATCTCAAAAAATCTTGGGGTGTATGTAATATGGAATATGCTATGTCTACAAAATTCAACACTTGCTGGCATTCTAATATTTGATGAAACTGAGCAGAAAGAAATTAGAGAATTTAAAGTATACTCTTTTAAT
>NW_005242760.1:0-250 GCF_000412655.1 Myotis brandtii
TGCGGGCTTCTCCCTCCTTCTGGACTGGAACGCTCCTCCAAGGCAGGACCTCCTCTGGATGCATTGTTGTGCATTATTGATTGCATTTAGTTTGGTGTCCTGCATGTGCTAGACTTACTTGGTGTATTTGGACTGGAATTGAGAGTCTCAGCATTATCTCCACAACGGGAGAACGTGGGCTGCAGGAAACAGGTACAAGGATTTCAATGCAGTGTGGTTCACACAGAAGAAATAAAAAATAAATTAATGT
>NW_005242761.1:0-250 GCF_000412655.1 Myotis brandtii
CTGCGTGGGCCTGGCTTCTCTCCATGCTTTGCTTACTCCACACACCTTCCCAGAGGAAGTTTTCCTCCTCAGTGTGGGGGTGACCAGCGGTCTCAGCCCCACTCGCCGTCGGTCGGAGGGTGTGCTGCACGTGTGCGCACGCGTGTGGCGTGCATGTGAGAGATGTGTGGGGTGTGGATCCCGGTGCCTTTACTTGCCCCTCGGGGTCCAGGCAGGGCCGCTTCTGCCTGTTCTCACCTGTCACGTGCCC
>NW_005242762.1:0-250 GCF_000412655.1 Myotis brandtii
GCTCAAGGGAGATGTGATCAAAATTTTGAGACTTACCCGTCCTCCCTAAGTCTAAAAGTAGTTATCATTTAAAGAAGGCTATGAAGACAAAAATGCAAATCAAACTAAATAAAATCAGATGTAGAAATAAGGACTAAGTCACCTTAAGAAAACAAACCATAGCTGACCTCCCTGCTAATCATCTTAAACCTTGTGTCAATCAGACGATAAACTGAGAAAAGCGAGACAAGTTTGTTTGAGTGGCATAGAT
>NW_005242763.1:0-250 GCF_000412655.1 Myotis brandtii
CTGAGATGCAGTAACTCATAACATAAGTCCTAAAACTTTGAACATCCAGGTCCAAACTTCTTCCTCACTTTCCTCTCAGTCATTATCCCTGAACTTCCCACAACCAATTTTAAACATCCATGAGCCCTGGCCATCCAAAAGGTAGCATAGATAGACAACCTATCAAATTGTTGGATATGCACCCAAAGAACCCGTTCTTGTGAGGACCCTCACCTCATAGCTATACCTCTAAGTTTAGCCTCCCTAATGC
>NW_005242764.1:0-250 GCF_000412655.1 Myotis brandtii
GACACACATCGATTGGTTGCCTCCCACATGCACCCTGGCCCAGGCCGGGGAACAAACCAGCAACCCAGGTAGGTACATGCCCTTGACTGAGAATCAAGCCCATGACCCTTTGGTGCACAGGCCAATGCTCTAACCATTTAGCACGCTGGCCAGGTTGCCATACGTGTCTTTTAATGCTATGAGTATATCGTAGTCCAACTTTGTTCTTGTTTCTTTAATATGTTTTTATTGGTTTTTAGAGAGAGAGGAA
>NW_005242765.1:0-250 GCF_000412655.1 Myotis brandtii
TCTACCTCAACATCCAGGTGGTGAAGGGCCAGCGGAAGGTCATCCGTCTCCTCAAGGAGCAGATCAGCAATGTGAGTGCCCCCTCCCTGCCCCACCCTCCTGCCCCCTGCCCCCTGGTGGTGGGTGCTTCAGGGCCTGGGGCCAGGTAGGGGGCGGAGGGTGGGGGGTGCTGAGCAGCCAGGAAGAGAGCCCAGCTCCGCCCCCATTGCTCTGGGAGCTGGGGGACCCTGGGCCAGGCCAGGCCCTGCTG
>NW_005242766.1:0-250 GCF_000412655.1 Myotis brandtii
TTTGGACTTGGTTTAATATCAGGCCAGCCACTCTATTTCCCTTGCGTAGGCCGGTCAGGAACCGTTGATTTTGTGTAAGTTTGGGAATCTTATAGGGTGTAGTACAGCAAGATGCCCCCTTTCAAACTAAATATTTTACTTAAAATATATTTATATACTTGTACATTAGGAACCAACAAATTCCAATAAAATATATGCAGGAAAACATTCTGGCCCAGGGACAAGGTCTGGATCTGAAATACAATGAAGC
>NW_005242767.1:0-250 GCF_000412655.1 Myotis brandtii
CCAGAAAGGAGGAAGATTTTTGTTGGCACTATATCAGTGATTTTCAATCTTTTCATCTCATGGCACACATAAACTAGTTATTTAAATTCTGCGGCACACCAAAAAATATATTATTTTGCCGTTCTGACAAAAAAATAGGTATAATTTTGATTGATTTATAAAAGAAAAGTAATAATAACAATTACTGATTCTTCTAGCTCCAAAGTGATTTTTAAAAAATCAGGTGCCTATATTTGTATATAAGGATTTC
>NW_005242768.1:0-250 GCF_000412655.1 Myotis brandtii
GCCTGTATCAAGTACAGATGGCTAAAGATCTCTATTGCTCACATTTCATGGCACCTCACTTAACATGCTCACAGTAGATAACAGCTCGGGTTGAAGGAGGTTTTCTGAGAGCATGAAAGGATGCTAACTGTGTATAGAATGGATGATGTAGGGAAGCTGGGATGTGGAGGTTTGTCCTGAAACTTGGTGAGCCCAGATCAGCCTCAGTAGCAACTGTCTCTCAGTACTCCCTTGAGAAAGAGAATTCTAG
>NW_005242769.1:0-250 GCF_000412655.1 Myotis brandtii
AATTCATTACAGGATAAAAGAGAAGGAGCAGCTTTGTCGATGCTTTCATAGTTTATAAAAAAAAAGAAGTAAAACAAACCAATTGCCACAGGTGCTCTTATAAAGTGCATACAGAGTCCTAAAATGACAGAATAAAAAGATGACATTCCATTTAAAGGAGAAAGAAAAGGTGGGAGCAAGGAACACCACTTCCAATGCCCCACCCCAAGGAGGGATGGGGAGGGATACAAAATTTCAAGGGGAAATCCTT
>NW_005242770.1:0-250 GCF_000412655.1 Myotis brandtii
CAGGCTCAGCAGCCCTCCGCCCCATGTCCACTCAGGCTCCCTTCCCGGCCTCACCCGCCCTCCCAGCTCCCACGGAGAAGCCAGCCTTGTCCCCAGAGGCCATCCGAGAGTGGCTCAAGGCTTTCCACGATTGCCTGGGGCGTGCAGCTGCCCCAAAGCCCACCACATTCTCCAGCTGCGGGCTGGTCCTCCCTGATTAGAGAGCTTAGATGCCAACCCCCTCGCTTTGCCAGGCGCCAGTCCTCCTAGG
>NW_005242771.1:0-250 GCF_000412655.1 Myotis brandtii
CATCATCATCATCATCATCATCATCAATCTCACTAGCATCGTCTTCACCGTCAGAATCACCATCATCGCGCCCATCACCATGACCGCCATCCCCCTCACCACCTTGCACGGTACCTGTGCTATTCACAAACTGATCAGTCTTGTGATTCCATCTCTCCGGGGCTCCTCTAGTCCCCCAGAAACGTCACCCACATCTGGTTTTTAATTTGATACTTTGGTTGGGAGTGTCTCACGCCCCTCAAGTCCCAGA
>NW_005242772.1:0-250 GCF_000412655.1 Myotis brandtii
AGTTTCAGCAGAAACAAAGGCAAAATCATATCTGGAGGGAGCTTTCACAACCCAGCTTGGGCCATCCATGAGGGGAAAAAATCCCCAGCTTTAGCTCACAGTCAGAAATTATAAAAACACATGAGGAACTGAGCTACCATGAGCAATGGCATACAACACAAACAGGAGGATTTCTGTCTCCAAAACTTGAGATAATAGAACAATCTAGAAGATTTTCAAATAACTATATTTAAAACCAGAGGCCCGGTGC
>NW_005242773.1:0-250 GCF_000412655.1 Myotis brandtii
TTAGGTCCTAAACTTTAGGGGAAACCGGTCTCTGCCCCGACAAGCATGTAGGGCGGCAAGCTCTGGCGGTGCCTCAGGAGGTTGTGGGTTTCAGCAGATGGACAACTCAGGACACGTGAACACATGCGAGCACATACCGCATGCAGCTTTGTTCCGTTTGGGGCACGGGGCGAGGGAGTGCACCCGGCCTCTCTGGACTGAGTTGGCACCGGGAGTGGCTGAGGAAGGGGAGGCACTTCCACCAATGGTG
>NW_005242774.1:0-250 GCF_000412655.1 Myotis brandtii
CCTGCTTTCCTAAGATGATGCCCTGGCACAGTGATTAGATTGGAAGCACCCCAAAGTTCAATCACATCCTAATGTCTTGGCATTCCCTATGCATTTTCCTCTTTCATTATGGGTTCCTTGCTCATTTCACTCTTAAAAGAAAACTCATTTCCAGGTTCTGGGGCCACCAAAATTCACCCCTCTGTGTTGAAGACCTATAACAGGGGCAGTCTTCCATCATCCAGAAAGAATTTTAAGAGATCAACTTAGA
>NW_005242775.1:0-250 GCF_000412655.1 Myotis brandtii
CATTTGTTAAGTGCCTGCTCTGAGCCAGGCACTGAACTAGGAGCTTCATGAATGTTACATCACTTAAGTCTCCTTACAACCCCATGAGTTCATCTTCACCTCCAGGGAATGAACTGATGCCTGGAATTCAAGGCCAAATCAGTCTGATCTCCCAGGCAGGCACTGTTTACAGTTCTACCAACACTGGACTGAAGGCCTTTAGCAGTGATGATGGCAGAGGCCACGCCACATCCTCACCACAACATTGTCT
>NW_005242776.1:0-250 GCF_000412655.1 Myotis brandtii
AAAAGACAACCACAAGGACCTTCGTTTCTAGTATTAACACAAGAAGTCAGTGTCTCCCAGAGCTTTAGGCTCCGCCTCAGCTGGGAACGTGGAAATCAGGAAACTCAGTTTTTTCTGTTTCTCTGTGCATGACTGCACAGGTCTGCAAATGACCCCCAAAACGTCATGAGCATTGATTTGGGGGTTACAAACACATTCCAGCAAGCAGTCCAATGTGAAAATACAGAATCTATAAGTAATGGAATCCACT
>NW_005242777.1:0-250 GCF_000412655.1 Myotis brandtii
GATACAGTGTGAATCAATATATTAACACACAAAAAGCATCATCCCATGACATGCATGAACATTATTTTCTGATTGAAATGTTTTTGATCGCTGTGAGAAGTAGTATATCATCTTGAAAATAAAATTTTGATATAGGCTAGCATAACTATAAAATACAGTTGTTAAAGGTGAAACTCTCAAACTGATTTCCTGGGTTCATATGCTGGCTCTCCTACTTAACCACTGTGTGACCATGGACAAATTACTTTCT
>NW_005242778.1:0-250 GCF_000412655.1 Myotis brandtii
GGGCGCACTGGGGGTGATCAGGCTGGTAGGGGGACAGTGGTGTGAGCAGGTTGGAAGGGGAAGCCAGTTGGGGGCAAGTAGGCTGTCAGTAGAGGTCAATTGGGGGCAATCAGGCTGGCGGGGGGGCAGTTGGGGATGAGCAGGCCGGCAGGAAGGGGCAGTTGAGGGCGAGTAGGCCAGCAAGGGGGGGCATTTGGGGAAAATCAGGCCAGTAGGCTGAGTGGTTAGAGGCAATCAGGCAGGCAGGCAG
>NW_005242779.1:0-250 GCF_000412655.1 Myotis brandtii
CTCCCCAAGATGGGGGAGGTGAGGACACCCATTTGCAGCCCCTGTGGGGGCCACACCTTGCACCCCGGTACCCCGCGCCTCCTCTCGTCCTAGATATTCACTCTCACCTCGCTGGGCATCGCGCCCCCCACCTCCGCCCTCGGACGAGGGTCCAAGGCCCCAGAGCCGCTGGCTGAGGAAGCTGGGGAAGGTGCTGGGGTCCTCGTCACCCCGTTCACCCAGCAGCACATCGTCAGGGGCTCCTCCCTGA
>NW_005242780.1:0-250 GCF_000412655.1 Myotis brandtii
ATTTCATTTAATCCAGGAGATGTAACAAAAGAACCCTACACCCACCCCCAAGGAAGGGTCACTTAATTAAAACTGAGGCCTGAATGATGAGAAAAAGTGAGGCAATTGAAAAGTGATAAAGAGAAAAGCATGTTGGAGTATATGGCAACCCCAAAGTCAAAAGAAACCTATATTGCTGTAGCCATACCAGCGTGGTGATAAGACTAGCATCGGAGTCAAAATTATTTTTAGTTTTGCAAAACATGCAGGA
>NW_005242781.1:0-250 GCF_000412655.1 Myotis brandtii
AGGCGCGGGGAGGACAGGCCACGGGGAGGCCGTGGGAGCCCGTGATTGCTCTGGTCCCACAGAACCTGCAGGAAGGTGAGCGCCGTTTACCAAAAGCCTCTCTCCGAACAGACACATGTCCCGGGCAGCACATTCTTTTGGCTTCTCTGGTCTAATGGTCCCTCAGGACACGTGAATAACTAGTTGGAAGCAAACAGCTGACTGAGGTGCAGCGGCCCCGGGCAGTGGCCACCTCCCAGCCTCAGCCCTC
>NW_005242782.1:0-250 GCF_000412655.1 Myotis brandtii
ATATCACTGGGCATTAGAGTACAAATAAACTGTTGATTTTCCCAGGTGAGGTGCCAGCCTAAGACATGAATTCCCACCATAAACTGATTTTTAACTTAAAACATGTTAATTTCAGACCATTCTTTGTGGTTACTTCAGGTCTCTCAGTTTGCAAGGCTGCCATGCAGGCCTTCCTTGAGCTCGTCAGGTTAGCATGTGGTCCTTCCTTTTTTATTTTTTCTTAAAGCCAGTTATAACTTTATTAATTCTT
>NW_005242783.1:0-250 GCF_000412655.1 Myotis brandtii
AAAAATGAAAATCACTTGTAACCTCAACACTCAACTCGAAGTCATTCTTAACATGTGGGAAATATTTTTGTAGTTATTTTTCCATCTTTACATTTTTCAATTATTTCTAAGAAAAAAAAATCCTAAAGTTATCAGGGAGCAAATAAAATGACCAAAACGTAAAAATTGCTAAATATATTTTTAAAGAATTAAATATATATCAATTTTAGTAATAGACATCTAGTTTGCATAATTGAGACTCAGTTTCTTT
>NW_005242784.1:0-250 GCF_000412655.1 Myotis brandtii
ACCACTGCCCTAGTTGGTCAGCTCTAGTTGGGCCAGGCTGCCACCCAGAGGGTGTAGCCACCAAGTTGTCCAGCAGGAAGAATCGTGACTCAAGAAGGGATAGAGACAGAATCTTTAATTTTTAAAACAGGTCGTATAATTCCCACCCCTTCGCTCTCAGTCACTATCTAGGAAGCAGCCAAGTTGAACCCCTCTAGAAACACCCCATTTAGTGACCAGACTCCCTGACTATGGTGTGTGGACCAGGAGG
>NW_005242785.1:0-250 GCF_000412655.1 Myotis brandtii
AAAATGTTTGCATGCTGCCAAAAGCAGTGGGAAGAGATGGTAGGCCTGCTTTCCTTTGTTAGCGTACGCCACGTTCCCTTGACTTGCAGATGAGTGACTGCCGTCCATTTCCGAATCCACTTGGGCATCTTGTTAGTAAATCCCATGCTTTCCCTGAGGGTCACGGTGGGGGCCAAGGTTCCCGCCAGGTGTGCGGAAATCTAAGTACCGTCGGGAGTGCGCGCCTTCTTACTTGCCAGGCAAAACCTAA
>NW_005242786.1:0-250 GCF_000412655.1 Myotis brandtii
ACTGATAACTTTAAAAAGACACCTGTAAAGTCTCTGTGGCTTTAAAATATGCAGCACAAGTATATAAGTTATTACATACTGAAATATGCTTGAATTTATGTTGACTTTGTAGACCATTCTGAGAATACATAGAAAATGATTTAAATACCTGTGGTAATTTCCCTGAAAGAGAATGACATTAAGAAAACAACTGAGACTTACAGTTCAAACTGCATTTCTTACCAGATTCCTGACTTTGGGCAGGTTTCTT
>NW_005242787.1:0-250 GCF_000412655.1 Myotis brandtii
AACTACTGCACTTAAGAATAAATTTATTGCTTTAAGGAGTGTGCAAGTAGCAGTCACTATGATTAGTTTCCTAAACTTAAGGCAACTATTGTAAACTAGGTATCCACCACATAGTTGTGGGATGGTGATGAGAGCAGGAGAAATGATCATACTCCCATATCCAAGGGTTAACCATAATGGTTCTAAACATGTCACAGTGATTTATTATGATCATTCAAGCCTAAACCAATGTAATGATTTAACTCAGACT
>NW_005242788.1:0-250 GCF_000412655.1 Myotis brandtii
CCATTGCTCCCCTGGTTGCAAGTCTCATGGGAACCCTCGGAGTTTAGGAGCTGCGTGCCTGTGGGGGGAGAAGAAGGGGAAGGAAAAGGCTCAGGCCTGCTCCAGGGAGAGAGAGCGTGGACAGGGTCCTTTGTTTGAGGGTTTTTATCTCTCTCTTGTAGGCAGGAGTCTTAGGGGAGTTCTCATGGGAGGGTTTCAGCAGAATCGTCATTGGTTTCCCAGGTGTGCCCTTTCAGGGTCGTGGTCTCTA
>NW_005242789.1:0-250 GCF_000412655.1 Myotis brandtii
TAGCTGAGTAACCCCGGGCGGCTCCACCCGCCTCTCCAAGGGACTTACCTCCCACATGGGCTGTGCCATGAGGCTGACATGTGGCCATGCGTGTGCACACGAGGCACGTGCTAACGTCAGCTACACGCTCACTGTTGCCAGCAGAGAGGCCTGTCTCCTTGTCTGGGTTCTGTGATTTTTCGATCATTTCTGGCCTGGGAAGTATGTGTAACCGACATGTTTCAGACAATGATACGGACTTTTCTTCATT
>NW_005242790.1:0-250 GCF_000412655.1 Myotis brandtii
TTGTACAGATCCTGATTGGTGGCATTCGTCATCATAGTGTGTGGCCATTGCCTGTTCACACCCTTCTCTCCTAACAGATTTTGAGCTCCTAAAGAGCAAAGATCAGGTCTCATTCTTGTGCGCATTGCTCCATACCCAGCAAGATGCTGAGAAACTTAACTAGCACAGGAGGCACTGATATAATCCTTATGGAATCATGAGCAAACACTTGAATGCATACCCATGAATTAATGAATTAAGAGTTACCTGT
>NW_005242791.1:0-250 GCF_000412655.1 Myotis brandtii
CCTGGCAGAGGTGGAGGGGCGCTCTGTGACTCCAGGCTATGGCCGGAGCCCTGCAGCAGTCAACCAATGGCTGTCACATCAGGGGTCACCCAAGTCTGCTGGGGCCGCCCTTCCCTTTAATCCCAGACACAGTCACCCGGCCCCACTCCACGTGGCCGCAGGAAATGCGAGGCCCTCCGGAACGCTTCTGAGGAGGCCCAGCGTGGATGCCTGCCTTCTGTCTCCTCCTCGCAACGCCACTGCCTGTTGT
>NW_005242792.1:0-250 GCF_000412655.1 Myotis brandtii
GAGATCACACAAGCAATGGAAAAGTTTGAGGAGTCCAAGGCCATAGCAGAGAGATGCATGTTTAATTTTTTAGAAAATGACGTAAGTATTGACCTCAACCAGGAGACCCTCCTGGGAATGAAAACATTGACTGCATGTTTGAGGGGAAGCTCTGGGAGCCTTTGTTGTTATAAAAGTTTCCAGAAATTCCTTTTATTTATATACTGGTGGCTGGGTGCACGGATTCATGCACATTGAGAGGAAATTAATT
>NW_005242793.1:0-250 GCF_000412655.1 Myotis brandtii
AGTAGATTTTTCTAGCTATAATTTGAAGATTGAGAGACTTGGGGGTTATGACTAATTCACCCTAATTAAATACTCCCTAAGTATACCAATTAGGAGCATCGTTTAATTCTACTTATATGAATAGACTGGCAAGTGCATAATAGTTAAATCCTCTCTACTTTGTGTATGCCTGGGAGAGAACACTATGAACACCTGTTTCTAAATAATCGGACCTCCTAGATCCCATATGCTTATTTATCAGGTCATGGGG
>NW_005242794.1:0-250 GCF_000412655.1 Myotis brandtii
CTGAAATCAATAAAAATATATTTAAAAAAAATAAAGAGGAGACTTTCTGTCCACTTCTTTCTTCATTAAGAAAATTTAGGAGATAAGATCTGATGGAGACATGCTCCATAGAACACACATTTAGACAACATGCCTTCCTTGGTGTTACTTGCCCTGTCAGGAGGGCATGGGCTTTCACTGACCACCCCTTACTCATATCCCAGGAATAGTAAAATCAAACTTATAATTATCTATATATATAAAAGCCTAA
>NW_005242795.1:0-250 GCF_000412655.1 Myotis brandtii
TTGTAAGAAGCCCCAGTAAGTCACATTAGTAAGAAGAGGGCAATATTGGCCACTTTTAAAATTTGGAATTGCCACTTTTGTCATATTGTGAGACATGGTTATAAAATATATTTTTGTCTTGGTTCATCATAGTCACCAAGTACCTTCATGAAGGAGGTGTGTGACATCTTTCTCTTCAACGGGATAAGACTTGGCCTTGTTGCCCTAACTGGTTTGATAGAGCGTCAGCCTGTGGACTCAAGGGTCCCAG
>NW_005242796.1:0-250 GCF_000412655.1 Myotis brandtii
CGGAGCCACCATTCATCCAGTCGCCAGCTCAGAAATCTTGTCGTCATCCCTGTCTCCTCTCTCTCCCCCCGACCCTCCATGTCATCATGTCACCAGGTTCTAGAGATTCGGGTGCCTAGGAATTTTATTTTATTACTAGAGGCCTGTGCACGAATTCGTGCAGGGGTAGGGTTCAGCTGGCCTGCCCTGATCAGAGGGGCCATGGGCGTTTGGCAGCCCCGCCCCCTGGTCGAACTCCCGGTTGAGGGGA
>NW_005242797.1:0-250 GCF_000412655.1 Myotis brandtii
GGTGGGGTACCTCAGGCCACACCCCACGCCCAGTGGGGCGTGATGAGGGACCTCAGGCCGAAACCCCACCCAGCGGGTCTTGACGGAGGACCGCTGCCCTGGCTCCAGGCCGGGAGACCTCAGACTGCGCACGCAGCCCCAGCGCCAGGCCAGGAGACCTCAAGCCATGCCCCCTGCCCCAGCGTGGGGGTAGGAGACATCAAGATGTGCCCTTGCCTAGTGGGGCTTGACGGGGACCTCAGGCCACATC
>NW_005242798.1:0-250 GCF_000412655.1 Myotis brandtii
TTGCCCCCGTGTCACAGATGCAAGTCAGGAAGGTGACAGGATTTGCTCCAGGCCCTCCAGCTGCTTAGGACACAGCTCAGACTGGAAAGTGGGCTCCGAGTTCAAGGCCTGTGCTCTTTGCCTCAACCCCTCTGTTGCCTCTGCCCTTTGGGGCAGAGTGGGGTGGGCAGGCAAGGCTTTTCTTCCTGGAGCAGTGGCGGTGTGAGGGCCCCGGACAGAAGCAAACAAGATCCACTTGCAGGATGGAGGG
>NW_005242799.1:0-250 GCF_000412655.1 Myotis brandtii
TACCTGTTTTCAAGACTGACTGTAAAGAGACACTCATCAAGACAACATGGTATTACAAAAGGATTAGTAGAGATCAGTGGAAGTGAACAGAGGCCAGAAACAGAGCCACACAGAGCTTACTAGTTGGTGTCCCTCAGAGGTGCCAAGGCGATGCCATGTGGAAAGTATATCCTTGTCAACAAATGGTGCTGACAGGCGGGTATGCAAAGGTGGAGGGGATAGACATGGCAAGTGCATGTTCCTCTACTCC
>NW_005242800.1:0-250 GCF_000412655.1 Myotis brandtii
GGCAGACGGCTACCTCACGGTCAGCAGCTCACTGGGAGGCAGCACCCTAGGCTTGTTGACCCTCACTGTGTGCCATGTGCGCCTGGCTCGTGCGCCTCATCTGACCTCAGCCGTCAGAGCTGGGCCTGCTGCTCTGGTCTGCAGGCCGGGAGGGAGGAGAAGCCATGGCCAGCGGGTGGTGGTGTAGAGAGCACCATGTCTCTATCTGCGGGTCCCGCGCTGGCTCGGCCCCCGTTCAGCGGCCTCCTTG
>NW_005242801.1:0-250 GCF_000412655.1 Myotis brandtii
ACTGAGCCATGCCAGCCGGGGCAGGATGTAATATCTTAAGTTGTATCCATGTGGCAACCATAAGGCATCAATCAAGAGGAATACAAGCTAAGGATGCATAACAGAACATTAGAAAGAGCTTGGGCTGGTGCTCCAAAGTTCTTGCTATATGCGCGAAAGTCTTCCCCTCTTTGTTTAAGTGCTAATTCGTGAGGCTTTCTCATCCCAGCAGTTATTCCTACCTGAGCTGCTGGGGTGGCTGTACAGAAAG
>NW_005242802.1:0-250 GCF_000412655.1 Myotis brandtii
AGACCTGGCCGTGAAGTGGGCTACAGCAGGCACTCTTCGTACCATGCCCCGATTTCTAATTTTACTTGTAAGTCACTGTTTTATAAATACGTATTTAGTCTCTTGTTGTTCCTCCCTTGGTAGTAACTGAGTTTCATGAATATGGGACTGAGTTCTATTACTTACATAGAGATGTGAGTTCTATTTCTGGTTTTGACACTAAGTGACCCTACACTATTCATTTAATGTTTTCTTTAGGTAAACATACTTA
>NW_005242803.1:0-250 GCF_000412655.1 Myotis brandtii
AGTTACTGAACCTGAGATTCAGATGCGGCCGGGGAGCGTGTGTGCAAATAGCACATGACTGGCAGCCTGCTCCTTCTCACTCGTCTTTATCCCACCAGCCACGCCCAGCCAGCTTCACCAGGATGTGGCAGTTTTGTGATGTGGACAGACATACAAAAACACCGGGACCTCCACTCTTGGAGAAAGACACAGCCCAAGTGCCTATGCTTATGGCCCTCACTGCTGGTGTAATCTTTCTACAGCAGCCAGG
>NW_005242804.1:0-250 GCF_000412655.1 Myotis brandtii
TCTGTAGACTTTTCAGGAGAAAGGCTTCTATTTGCAAACATCCTAACCACCACTTCTTTGATCTCTCCCAATACCCAGCTCAGATAAATTATTATTATTATTTTTGAGAAATTATTATTTAAAAAGTGTACTTATTAAAAAATTTACAGATGCCCCCCTTTTTCCCTATGGACCCCTTTTAGCCTACACCTGTCCCTGCCCTGCCCCAGGCCGTCACCACACTATTGTCTATGCCCATGGGTTATGCATA
>NW_005242805.1:0-250 GCF_000412655.1 Myotis brandtii
TTCCTCTCTGTAATAAATCAATAAAATATTAAAAAAACAAAAACAAAGGCTATAACAAGAGATAGTGAAGGAACCAGCAATTTCACTTCTGGATATTTATCCAAAGAAACCTAAAGCACTATATCAAAAAGACATGTATCCATATGTTCATTGCAGCACTATATACAATAGCCAAGACAAAAAAGCAGCCTAAGTGTCCATCAGTAGATGATTGGATAAAGAACTGGTGCATATATACAATGAAATATGA
>NW_005242806.1:0-250 GCF_000412655.1 Myotis brandtii
GACTGTATCTCTGCTTTCTTGGCCTCTGTCTCTCATCTCATCACATCACTGTCCAGTTGCTCCCTCATACTGACTGCTTTTGCTCCGAATTGTTCGGCAAAATGCCTGGCAGGTTGGGGATAAAGCTTATGGCAAGTGGCTGTATACCATCCCTCTGAGGACTCCTTTGATCCTGGGGAATGGCCGGTGGTGGGGCATCTACTCGGAGACATAAAGATGGTGGCGCCTACCCCAGAGCGCACACCTAGCT
>NW_005242807.1:0-250 GCF_000412655.1 Myotis brandtii
CTATTTATTGAGAACCAGCAATGTATGATTGTCCAACTAGTATTTGACATGAAGACAAATAAAGGAGAGGATTTTCCTAACCCTTTTCAATGTTTAAAAATCATTGTAAATGCTAGTAAGTCAGAAACATCCCCAGAGCCTCTGTGCTGCCTCTCTATGGTCATCACCATCATCTATCTCTCATGAGTTCTTGTTTTTCTTTTATTTCTTAACTAGAGGCCGGGTGCACGAATTTGTGCACAGATGGGGT
>NW_005242808.1:0-250 GCF_000412655.1 Myotis brandtii
CACTCCCTGCACACTTAGGCTTGTAACTGGGGTGGGAGGTGGGGTGTGTGTGGGGGTTTCTCCAGCCAACATAGGCTCTGCCCCTCCCCCAGCGAGGAGCCACAGCGCACCACGGCACAGACCCTGCAATCGCGAGCGAGCGCGGCGGCTTCAGTAGAATTAATTGAGAAGCCGGGGTGGGTTTTATCACCGTGTCTGCGGGAGCAGGTTGCGCTGCTGCCTGCGGGCTTCCCTAGGAGAGCAATCTGGC
>NW_005242809.1:0-250 GCF_000412655.1 Myotis brandtii
CGCGCTGCCCTCCCACCCCCGGAGGGCTGCCGGGCCTCCGGCTGCTTACACACCAGGCACACCAGGTGCCCACAGACGCCTGCGGCCTCCCCTCTGCTGCCTGGTGAACGGCTTCCCTGCCGTCGGACCCGTTGCGTGACCCGTGGCACAGGCAGAGGGGGCCCCGGGGGGAACAGTGTGCCTTCAGCCCCGCAGCCTCGCCGATGCTTTGATGGACAGTTCAGGGACTAGAGACTAAGGATCTGAACTT
>NW_005242810.1:0-250 GCF_000412655.1 Myotis brandtii
GCGTGAAGCCGCTCTGGGGAGCAGAGAGAACCACAGTGGGTCAGGCCGTCCCTCCCCGTGCGCCGTCGCAGGAGCATGAGGAGAACCACGTGGTTAAAAAAGAAAAATAAAACAAAGAAAAGACAAAACAAAACACCGAGGGATAGCTGTCTAGCTGGTGACCACAGTTCAGCCCAAGCCAAGGGCGCTTCCCACGGCCCCTGTCAGTGCTCGGAGGGGAATAACCAAGTCTCTGAGAGGGCAGTGAGCC
>NW_005242811.1:0-250 GCF_000412655.1 Myotis brandtii
GAGAAAGGCTGGCCCTGGCCCCACCTCTACTGAGGGGCACTTGGGTCAGCAGAGGACACGGCCCGCCCCGGTCCACGCCCCCTCAGAGCAGGGCCAGCTGCCCAGTCCTGGCTCCCTCCTGTCCCCGTGCCACACGCTGCCATGCCCACCATTTAACACGCAGTGACGACAGCTTCCCCGGGAGAAGGGCAGAGGATAGGCCTGGAGGGGCCCTGCCTTCTCCTGTGTCCCCACGGCCACCCTGTGCCCT
>NW_005242812.1:0-250 GCF_000412655.1 Myotis brandtii
TACATATGTATTTTATGCACAGCTATCTGGGATGTTTTCTCCTCCCTCCTTTTATTTAATTATCTCTTTTAAAAAATTCCCACCTATGCTCCTAAGTAAAATTACAGGTATGTCTAAAATGCTATATAATACAAATTTATACACAGTTCCTAACGTACAGTGATTTAAGCCAAGTACCCCAACAGAACACCATAAAAATCTAAAAGAAAAAACTTTAAAAATTAAGATAGGCTATTGCTATGTAAAATAC
>NW_005242813.1:0-250 GCF_000412655.1 Myotis brandtii
CCCATCCTTTTAATAAGCATTTGCTGTGTGAGCAGGTATGTCTCAGGTCATGTTCTTCAGAAGCAAAGTCTGAAACACAAATACTTATAAAGTGATTTTTGAGAGAATCTTTTCAAGAAAAACTTATTAAAAAGTGAGGAAAACATAAATAGGGAAGAAGAAGAGACTAAGCTAAGATGTGGGTTCAGGTGAAGGCTACCTAGCCTCATCTGACCCCATGAGTAGCTCAGGAGCATAATACCCACCCAAG
>NW_005242814.1:0-250 GCF_000412655.1 Myotis brandtii
TCGGTCAAGAGGGTGGCTGATCACCCAGCAGGCACACGGCGGGACTTAGGGTGGCACTATGGCCGCGTGACGGTTAGCAACCTTCATCCTTTCTCGTGTAGCCATTGATCTGGCTTCCAATGGCCATGACGTCTTTGTCAAGTCTCAGCAGTTGCCTGGATGAACGGTTACCCCTGTGTTACGTGCGGTTGTGTTGGCTTTGACTCCCGGCCCCCCACTGAATGAGTGGAGCCCACAGTGCCCTGCCCTC
>NW_005242815.1:0-250 GCF_000412655.1 Myotis brandtii
TCTGCTGGGAAGGAGGTGAGCGAGTTTCCCGGGGTTTCCCGCCCGCGTCCCAATGTTTTACTGGCAAAGTGACTAGTGCATTTGTACGAAAGCTACTTAAAAGCAGGAACAGAGCATGACAGCAGCGGTTGTTTCCCCTGTCCGCTGGAGTGAAGGCAGTCGCACGCAGAATCCCGAGCAGAGCCCTCCGTTTCGTATACTTTTAAACGAGCGGCTCCCAACAGTTTTGAAATCCTAAGAATGAACTATT
>NW_005242816.1:0-250 GCF_000412655.1 Myotis brandtii
AGTAAAAACCGACTCAGCTCTGCTCTGAGAAAGTTTACAGAGGTTGACCAAGAATTAAGCTAATAAATAAATAAATAAATAAATAAATAGTACTGAAGTCAGTGGGAAGAGAAGACATTTATCAATGCAGGTGAAAACATGGGAAAAAGACACCTTAATAGGGGGAAAAACAGGAACCATTCAAGGAACAAAGGGGGATGATTGATGATGATAATGATGATAGGAGAAGGATGCAGGATCAGTAGTAGTA
>NW_005242817.1:0-250 GCF_000412655.1 Myotis brandtii
CATAATGTTGCACAATCGATTCAACAAAATGCATGGGCCATGATTCTCTCACATCGACATATAAGTAGATACCACAATTAATGGTGACTTCTCAAGCCATTTAGCTCCTTGATACCTTCATTTCTACTCAGTTATTTTTTTCTAATAAAAGTATCATAAAAGCCTTCTAAACTCAATTTTCAGTTATTTGCAAAAGCAATGAAGACCACTACGGAGGCATCTCTATATTGGCTCAGATACCAAAAGGTGG
>NW_005242818.1:0-250 GCF_000412655.1 Myotis brandtii
GGGGTGGTAGCGCCCACTTTGGGAATCACTGTTCTAGCTGCTGAGTCCTCGGTTGGCTGTGTCCCTCCACAGAAGGTTTCAGCTCTCATGAGGCAGAGCCCCCTTCTCCAAGATCCAGTTGTTAGGGGCAAGAATAGAATACTGGGGACGAGCCATGGTTATTAATCAAGCTCTGGTAACCATGATCGCCTTGTGTTGGTTAAAGAAAGGACGTTCTGACCTGGCTGGGAGTTGTACGCCCCCGGGACCT
>NW_005242819.1:0-250 GCF_000412655.1 Myotis brandtii
TAATACTTTCAACAATAAAGAATTTTTTTAAAAAGAAAGAAAATAATATTCAAAGTAGGTTAACATAAAAAAAGAAAAAGAAAGAAAGAATCTGGAGCCATAGCTGGGAGTATCCCCCGCCGTGTTTTATCAGTGAGGGGCCAGTCAGAAACCACAACTACTTATAGGAACAAAAAAACATACAAACAAAACCTTAATATGAATTGACTATATATTGAAGAACTGAAAAGAAGAAAATAGAATGTGAGTT
>NW_005242820.1:0-250 GCF_000412655.1 Myotis brandtii
CACTCTGAAATCATCATTAATCTTCACAGCAAGTGCGTGAGGTGCATATAACTTCTCTGAACCTGAGATTACCCAGGGTTGACTTACCCCCATTTTCCAGATGAGAAGCAGACCCGTAGAAGGGCCAGGATATAATTGTAAAAAAAAAATTCCATTAAATTAAAAGATGTATGACAATATAGACAAATATTTCCTAGACAATATGAGAGAGAGAAAAAAATGCAAAGTCTTGATTGTTAAATGCCAAAGT
>NW_005242821.1:0-250 GCF_000412655.1 Myotis brandtii
GAGGGGCTTTGGGCTGATCAGGGTGGTGGGGACCCATTGGGGGTGGGGCCAGCCAGGGGGAAGGGCTGTAGGAGGTTGGCTGGCCGGTCCTGCCCCCTTTTGGGGTTGGGCGGTGATCAGGGGCAGGGCCAGCTGGGGAGAGGAGCTGTGGGCTATTGGGATGGGGTGGACCAATCTGGTGCAGGGCCGGCTGGGGGGAAGGGCTTTGGGGGCCTTGACCAGCCACCCTGCCCTTGATTGGGGTGGGAGA
>NW_005242822.1:0-250 GCF_000412655.1 Myotis brandtii
ACCTGGATGAGTGGTGGGCACAGCAGTTCCTGGCCAGAATCACTAACTGCTCCTAGCCGCCGCTTTGGAAGGAACGTCGCCTGCACGGGCCTGGCCCTGCCACATGGCAGACCCTCTGCTAGGAGAAGACCACGTGTACCCACTGCAGCAGGTCGTGCATCCCTCTGGGCCAGGCTGGACGCCAGCCACACCTGAAGTGCCAGCATTTGGACTTTTGTACCTTCTGACCCCTTGGCCCAGCTGTGCCAGG
>NW_005242823.1:0-250 GCF_000412655.1 Myotis brandtii
ATTTTAACTATGTTGATTCTTCCAATCCATGAACATGTGATCTTTTTCTATTTTATTGTATCTTTTTCAATCTCTTTTAATAGTGCTATGTAATTTTCATTATATAGGTTTTTCACGCTCTTTGGTAAGTTTATTCCTAGGTATTTTATTCTTTTGGTGCCAATTGCAAAATATTTTTTTTTCATTTCTTTTTTTCTGAAGTGTTGTTGTTAGTATACAGGAATGCAATGCATTTTTGCACACTGATTTT
>NW_005242824.1:0-250 GCF_000412655.1 Myotis brandtii
ACTGTCAGTACTTTCTACCCAATTTTTCTGTAAACCTCAAAGTGCTCTTGAAAGAAATCTATGAATTAAAAAAACAACTAAAAAGCTAAAAATAGAAAATAAATAAATATGTAAAGAGAGAGAGAGAGAGAAAGAAAAAGAACTTACTTCTGGTTTAGAATTAGCCACTCCCGAATATAGGTCTGAACACAGTCCTTGACATGAGGATCCAGTTCAACCCTAATGAGATGGGTAATAAAATAAAAACATG
>NW_005242825.1:0-250 GCF_000412655.1 Myotis brandtii
CTGAGGCCGGAGTGAAGCAGAGAAGGGAGCGAAGCCCACTTCTGCGGACTTCACTCCCTTCTCCACTGCCTCACTCTCTCCCGTTTCCGCTGCCTCATTCCCTCCCTTCTCCACCACCTCAGCTCCCTCCAGTCTCCATCGCCTCGCTCCCTCCTGTCTCTGCCGTCTCGCTCCCTACCTTCTCCGCCACCTTGCTCCCGCCTGTCTCCGCCATCTCGCTCCCTACCTTCTCCGCCACCTTGCTCCCTCC
>NW_005242826.1:0-250 GCF_000412655.1 Myotis brandtii
CAGTCACAAAAAGGTAAATACTGTATGATTGCACTTCTATGAAGTATCTAGAGTATTCAAATTCAAAGAAAGAGAAATCAGAATGCAGTTGTTAGGGGCTAGGGGATGTTGCTGCTAAATGGATACAGAGTTTCATTTGTGCAAGGTGAAAAAATTCAATTTGACTATACTTAACACTCCTGAACTGTACAGTTAGAAATGGCTAAGGTGATCAATTTTATGTGTGTTTTACTGCAACTTTATAAAAAAA
>NW_005242827.1:0-250 GCF_000412655.1 Myotis brandtii
CTACATTTTCTGTAATGCCAGGTTTTAATTAAAAACAAACATTTATAAAAATAATAAAAATATATTTCCAAAGGCCACAAAGTCTACAAAGGGGTTGAAATATGCTTTCAACATAGCACAAATCTCACTGAGGATATTTTTTTCCATTGATTTTTAGAAACAGTGGAAAGGTAGGGGGAGAGACACAGAGAGAGAAACTATGTGACAGAGACACATCAATTGCTTGCCTCCTGCATGCATCCCAACCAGG
>NW_005242828.1:0-250 GCF_000412655.1 Myotis brandtii
ACCTAAGAAGTGCCTAAGTCAAGTTCCAAGAATTAATGATCTCCTCTCTTTATGCTGCCCCCAGGGCACCACATCTTGTCTTCGATGTTTATTCCAGTGACCTCAAGATAGCCAAGCTTCCCAGGTCAATTTCGTCACTCAAATCCTTATCCCTATACTGCTCTGTCCTCACAAAAACCCCTCTATCCACACTCTTCTCTGAACAGTCCCTGCACCTTCTAGTTCTGAGGGAAACCTGGCTTTCCCCTGA
>NW_005242829.1:0-250 GCF_000412655.1 Myotis brandtii
AGCTCTACAATATATTACATAAAATATACGTAGGGAAAAATGAAGAAGTGTGTATATGGGTGGGGTTTTAGACAGGATTATAGAAGCCTTGTTAATTTTCTTGGGTGTGTTGATGATACTGTGATTATGCAGTAGAATGTCCTGTTTTTAGGAGAGACAGCTAAAATACTTAGGAAAGAGTTTTATGAAGTGTGCAACTTCTTTTGAAATGGATTCAGCAGACACACACACACACACACACACACACACA
>NW_005242830.1:0-250 GCF_000412655.1 Myotis brandtii
TATTATTTTTAATCTCAATGGGATTAGGAAAGAGTTTATATGTACTCTTATGCGTATTAAACATTATGAGGACACTGATTCTATTATCTTTTTTTCCCCACGAGTGTTTGTTACTGGGCCTTGGAATGTGTAGCCATACTACTACTATTATACCCAGAACATCCACAGAGAAGCAATCGACTGGGTCAGATGATGAGCCACTTTTGGTGGCTATTTACTGCCTTGGTTCTTCGTCTCTGATCTTGCCTTT
>NW_005242831.1:0-250 GCF_000412655.1 Myotis brandtii
TTAGGGAAAAGCTAGTGAAATCTGAATAAAGTGTGAGCTTTTTTTAAAGTTCATCACAATGCATTGATATTGGCTCATTAATGTGACCCATGTACCACACTAATGTTAATGATGGGGGAAACTGCGTGTGGGGCATACGGGAGCTCTGTACTATCTTCGTAACTTTCCTGTAAATCCAAAACTACTCCGAGATAAGTATATTTTAAAGAAAAGTTTGCAAATTATAAACTGTATTGCCATAACACACTGC
>NW_005242832.1:0-250 GCF_000412655.1 Myotis brandtii
AATTTATCTGAGTGTTTCCTTACAGACTAAATGTTTTTGGCAAGAATGCTACATAGGTGTACTTCCAATAACCTCACAGCAACAGGTTTGTGTTTTTCCCATTATTGATGCTAGAAAAATTTCCTGAGACACTTATTAACATTTTGCAAAGGACTACTGTTCTGTGGAACATAGTTTAGGGAACACCTGTACAAGAAAAAAAGGTGAAATGCACTGAAGTGTTTAAGAGTTTGTAGACTAAAAAGCAAGT
>NW_005242833.1:0-250 GCF_000412655.1 Myotis brandtii
GACCCACAGGTTGAGAACCTAGGCAATGGATCCACAGAAGGTGCTCAGTTTCTAATCTGTAAGTTCCGTACTGATGCCAAAGGCTACGTTGAATGTCATATCACTCTCTGTGAGTACGTTCTATGGCTTCAGGTCCCTGTGCACGATGCCCCTCTGGTGGCAGTACTGTACTGCTGTTATACCTGGTGAAACATGGTTCGGGCTTCCTCCTCGGTCATGCATCCACATTCCCCCACATAATCAAATAAGT
>NW_005242834.1:0-250 GCF_000412655.1 Myotis brandtii
CTGAGTGCACGAATTTTCATGCACCAGGCCTCTAGTAGAATTATAATTTCCAATATTTTCAGTCTGAAACAGGACTCATTGATTGTTTCTAACCTGATGTACATTCAGTAATGAGGAGCCAGGCACTATGCTGACCACAGATTTGAATATAACCCTATGAATTATTCTGTAGCAAATGGCTCAGAGAGCCAAAGAAGGAGTCTAAGGAAATGAAATGGCTGTAGAATGAAGCTGTGAAAGAGGAATGTTC
>NW_005242835.1:0-250 GCF_000412655.1 Myotis brandtii
GACCTGCTGACCAATGGCATCTCCTCGGGCCACTGCCCCGTGGGCATCCCTGTGGAAACTTCCCACGGGGGAGGCACAGCGGGGGGGGGTCTGCAGGGTCTGCGCCGCACACACAGACCCGGAAACTGCCTGCCCAGAGGTACAGCACGCCCAGACTCCTGCTCTGCTCTTTGTTGGGAGCTGGTGTCTTTGTTAGGCCTGGGTGGTAGAGATTGAGAGGATAGCACTGTTCCCCTCCCACTTTCCAAAT
>NW_005242836.1:0-250 GCF_000412655.1 Myotis brandtii
GGAGACGGGCTCAGACACCGACAAACCCACTGTGCGCTGGGAGATGGGCTCAGACACTGACCCGCTGTGCTGACAGTGGAGCTCCAAGGGGGAGGTGCCCTCGCATCCTAGCAGCTGCTTGGAGACGGGGTTAGCTCCAGGGCCCAGGGCCGAGGGCACAGAGGCTGAGTGTCTCAGGGCCTCTGTCTTGGCCTCCAGGCGCCACTGGGCACTGTGGGCCCACAGGGGGGAGGCACCTGTCAGCTGAGTG
>NW_005242837.1:0-250 GCF_000412655.1 Myotis brandtii
AAAAAGGATTGGGAAAATATGGAAGGTTGTAAAATTTAAATGCAGTGATCTACTGTGAGAGAAACCCATTACCAATTTATTGAGAAGGAAAGGGTAGAAATCTAGAAGAGTGAGGCAATAGATGGCAGATAGTGTAAAAGGCACGGAATATTAAGGAAACAAGATGCAAGTAATTTAAAGAGGATTGGGAATAAATGGGTTTCAGAAAATTTACCATTATATTGCTTTGGACTTTCTGAAAAACAAAATG
>NW_005242838.1:0-250 GCF_000412655.1 Myotis brandtii
TTTAGAAGATTCTCTAAGAATGCAAAAATAAAGTTGATAATAAAGAGAAACAAAATGCTGATGACTGAAATTGGGACATTAGGTAACAAATGTAATACATGAATAATTGGTATTCTTAAAAAAGAAAATTAATGAACAATAACAAAAAACAAAAAAGAACAAAAATACACAATTTTGAATAAAAAAGAAACTTAGAAACAATATCACTATTCTTTTGTAAAATAAAAAATAGAATTAATATATTAGGACC
>NW_005242839.1:0-250 GCF_000412655.1 Myotis brandtii
GAGAAAAGGGGTCACGAAAGCTAAAAAAGTCAGATGTACAACATGAGACCATGGCTTAACATCCGGTTCTCTAATTCCTGATATAACCCTCTGTCATGAGCTGTGAGGATGGGGACCGCAGGGCCTGGGGGCTGACCGGTGTTTTTTCCGGGAGTGGCCGTGACAGAGCGCCACAGACTGGGGGGCTTACGTAACAGACACTTAGGGTCCCAAGGGTCTGGAGGCCTGAGATCGCGGTGTGGGCAGGGCT
>NW_005242840.1:0-250 GCF_000412655.1 Myotis brandtii
TTCCCCTCATGGCTACAGTTTCCCCCAAATTTTTACCAAAATATCTTTGTTTCTAAATTCTCAAGCCTGTGGTTCCCATTTGATAAGTCTCCTTGAGTTTGAGCTCCATCACACTGTCCAACCCTTACCTCAGGCTCACTCCCCTTTGTCCTGTTCTGTCTTCAAATTTAGTCAATCATTATCATTTCTTTATCACAAGAATATGCATGTATCTCTCTCCTCTGCTTCTGATGTCTTAAATCAGGCCCCA
>NW_005242841.1:0-250 GCF_000412655.1 Myotis brandtii
TCTTCACTTTGAGCCTAAGTGTGTCCTTAAAGTTGAACTTGAAGTCACTTGTAAGTATCATATAGTTGGGCCTTTTTTAAAAAAAAATCTATCCAGCCAAGTGATTTTCAATTATTTTCATCTAATGGCACACAAACTAATTACCAAGATTCTGTGGCACACTGAAAAATATGTTATATTTTTTGCTGATCTGACAAAAATGGTATACTTTTTATTCATTCATACTGGATGGCTATTGTTGTGTTGGCTG
>NW_005242842.1:0-250 GCF_000412655.1 Myotis brandtii
AGGTGGTTGTCACACCCTGATGCCATGATGCCCTCACGCCATCACATGATGGCTGTGTGAGCAGAGGAGGCAGGGCCCAGCAGAGGGTCCTCGCCACCTTGCGCCACGGAGGCAGGTCCTGGCGGAGAGTCCCTGCCGCCTTGCATGGAGGAGGTGGGTCCTGGCGGCTGCTCTGCGCGGCTTCCGCCAGGGTTCCCATGGCCCTGCATGCTCCACAGAGGCGGGACCCCCAGCTCTGGCCTACCTCTTT
>NW_005242843.1:0-250 GCF_000412655.1 Myotis brandtii
TCTTATGGGCATGCATTATGATTTCTGTCAGTGTTGGCCTTGTGTCTTTCTGCTGCAATATATATCACTTTAGTTAAATTCCTTTGGACCATCAACAACGAAGGAGAACCCATTTGATAGATGAATTGGAGTCAAGCTAATTTTCCAGGATCGGGTGAGAAGATTGAGGGGAGGAAATGCAACCACTTTCATACTGGCTGGTTTCTCTCGTGTGAGATTTTTAAAAATATATATTTTATTGATTTCAGAG
>NW_005242844.1:0-250 GCF_000412655.1 Myotis brandtii
AAATATTTATTCCTAGGTAGTTTACATGCTACATACATGGAGCTCTTGTCCCTGAATGAACCTGAGTCAAGGTTCCAGTCTACCATTGGTCCTGCTATGCACCTCTTTCTCAGAAACTCAGGGATACCAACTGACAATCTAGTTGTAACATTAGTGTTCTTCCTCACTTTCTCATGTACATTTTGATAACCCTAATGACCTTAATGTATGTTTCCTCTTTGCTTAACTAACACCTTTACCTTCATTACGA
>NW_005242845.1:0-250 GCF_000412655.1 Myotis brandtii
TCCTAGCGCTAGGCCAGAAGGAAGACTCCTCAGCCATGTAGCTTTGGGTCTTTCTGGAGTGGGTCACCAAGTTCAGAAGGTCATCTCTCATTTCTCATTGTGATTTGTTTAGCTGCGGGGATGCATGCCCTAGTCACCTCTGGGTTTGTGGTCTGTGACTCACCCTTCCTCTCTCATGAGCCACACCACACTCCCTCTGCACACTCATGGGGAAGATCGTGCCTAACCACCTCATTTTTTTTTTTTTTTG
>NW_005242846.1:0-250 GCF_000412655.1 Myotis brandtii
CAAAAATCTATTTCTATTGGAGTAATAAAGTAGGACCTGAAGACTGTTTGAAGTAAGTGCCCTACCAGTTACTTATCCTGATTTCATAGAAATAATCTTTATCCTGATAAAACAGGGCACTGGTCATCCCTTCCTAATAAGCTGACCCTCACTTTCTCATGATGCTACAGGTTTATGGGACTGTCTTCCACATGAACCAAGGAAACATGTTCAAGCTAAAGGCCCTGGTGGACAAGTGGCCTGATTTTAA
>NW_005242847.1:0-250 GCF_000412655.1 Myotis brandtii
AAAAAAAAAGCAAAGATTTCTTTTAGAATTACACCACTGTTGCAAAAACAAATTAGTCCCAAGTAATTTCTTCTATGCAAACTCCCTAAAGGTTTTACAAAATCTTCACTATATTCTATATGGAGGGAGATTTAAAGTATGTGCTGTTCTGCTGCTATGGGAGCCATTGGAGGGGGAAACAATAGTGAATGATCCAAGACTTCTATAGGCAGTGAGTTGAGTTCTACTGAAAGAAAAACTGATTTTTAAA
>NW_005242848.1:0-250 GCF_000412655.1 Myotis brandtii
TGCTCAGCCAGCAGCTGCCAGGACTTCTCTGGCATTCATGGTCCCTGGTGAGGCCTTGTTTCCTACCAAGATCCAGGTCGATTCCTTCCCCAGATAGGAGGGTAGCACGGAATTTAAAGTCTTAGCACCAGCTTGGACCAATACTCACCACGGAGGGTCAAGTGCCCTCTGCTCTTGGGAAGACGATCACGCCCTTAGGCTCCCACAATCTTTACCAGTGGAGACTGGCCCTGTGCGTAGGGTCCATCTT
>NW_005242849.1:0-250 GCF_000412655.1 Myotis brandtii
TGCTCAGCCAGCAGCTGCCAGGACTTCTCTGGCATTCGTGGTCCCTGGTGAGACCTTATTTCCTACCAAGATCCAGGGTGATTCCTTCCCCAGGTAGAAGGGTAGCCCAGAATTTAAAGTCTTAGCATCAGCTTGAACCAATACCCACCACAGGGGGTCAAGCGCCCTCTGCTCTTGGGAAGATGATCATGCCCTTAGGCTCCCACACTCTTCACCAGTGGAGACTGGCCCTGTGCGTAGGGTCCATCTT
>NW_005242850.1:0-250 GCF_000412655.1 Myotis brandtii
TTTCCATCCATTAACATGGAATATCTCTTCATTTGTTAAGTTCTTTGATTTTGTTCATCACAGCTTTGTAGTTTTTTTCATTTTGATATTATATCTATACCTAAGTATTTCATTTTGGGGGATGCTAACATAAATGGTATTGTGTTTTGAATTTTAAATTCCACTTATGCATTGAGTCAATGAGAGATCATGACTAGTACATGAACTTGGTGAAATTGGCTCTAGGCTTCCCAACATTCAGAATAGAAGC
>NW_005242851.1:0-250 GCF_000412655.1 Myotis brandtii
TTTCCCTTTCTCTCTGAAATCAATTAAATATATATATAGCAACAGTCCCAAAAGAATGACAAACTAAGGGAGCATTTACTAAGACTGGGCACTTAAATCTGCTTCATTTTATTTAATCCACACAGGAACTGTTTTCAGGGCAGGACTACTCATTGCCTGATTTTACTGCAGAGAAAACTCGGGCTCAGAGGGATAAAGTGACTTGCCCAAGGTCACAGAGCTGGTGAGCCGTGGACCCACAAAAATCCAG
>NW_005242852.1:0-250 GCF_000412655.1 Myotis brandtii
AGAGAGAGAGAGAGAGAGAGAGAGGAGAATAAATATAGTTTTATATATAGTTTCTTATAAACATATAAGAATTTTTGTATATTCTATTATATAAATAGTTTCTTATGAAGTGAAAAATACCCTTTACATATAACCCAGAATTCATACTCCTAAAGGTATGAAAATGTATGTCCATGCAAAAAAACTACACACAAATGTCCATAGCAGCTTTATTTTCAACTAGAGGCCCGGTGCATGAAATTCATGCATG
>NW_005242853.1:0-250 GCF_000412655.1 Myotis brandtii
TATAGTGTATAATATATACCACATCTTCTTTACCCATTCAGCCACTGATGGACATGTAGGCTGTTTCCAGACCTTGGCCATTGTGAATGGTGCTTCAGTGAACATGGGAGCACAGGAATCCCTTTGAGATCCTATTTTCATTTCCTTTGGATCTAGAAGAACCAAAAGTGGGAATCCTGAACCATCTGATAGTTCCATTTTTAATTTTCTGAAAAACTTCCATACTGTTTTCCATAGTGGCTGCACCAAT
>NW_005242854.1:0-250 GCF_000412655.1 Myotis brandtii
AATAGACCTGTCAAGGTAGTTTCTAAGGAGTCAAAACAGAACTCAAAATGACCTGTTACATGAGTTCGAATTTTCATACAAAAACTATTCTCTCCTTCCTGCCTCTCCCTATCTTAACATCTTTCCCCTTGTGCACATACTATGTGTAAGCATGCATTCACTCTTCCTCCTTAATGCTTAGTATGAGCTATGGTACACAATTCCACATAAGATAATGGGAGAGAAAGTGTAAGAGTTATTACTTCTCTCA
>NW_005242855.1:0-250 GCF_000412655.1 Myotis brandtii
TGCTTGGGCTAGAGCCATTATAATTTTTTACTCTACAATTGGTCCCTCATATCCACAGTTTTCTCATCCACAGATTCAACCAACTGTGAATCAAAAATAGTTATTTTTCATCTGTGGTTGGCAAACCATGGTTGGGAAATGCAGGTAGGTCTGAAGTTGGGAAAGCAAAAATACTGTTTTAAAAGACATGCACTTTTTTTTTTTTTTTTGCTTTAATAGGTAATTTAATTTTTCCCTACACCTTTTTTTT
>NW_005242856.1:0-250 GCF_000412655.1 Myotis brandtii
TAGAAGAACAGTTCTCAATATCTATAGTTTCCACTGATCTTGAGAATATTTACACAAAAATTCCTGCTATCTAACTCATAACTATAAAAGGAGAAATGAGAGGACACTGATGTCAGATGTTTGCCAAAGGCTGGCATATAATCATTGGGGGACTGTGAGGGTTGTTTATTGAAAACAAGTATAGCTATTATCTGTTTAATTTTTTAATGGTAAGGGTTAGATAACTCTACTTGTCTTAGAACATTTCAAA
>NW_005242857.1:0-250 GCF_000412655.1 Myotis brandtii
ATGCTCAACCACTGAGCCATGCCGGCCAGGCTCTTTTTCTTCCATATTTTCTACTATGAACTTGTGTTATTCTTACAATTAGAGAAAAAACAAATACCTTAATTTTTCTCCTTATACCCAACTCCCACACAATGCTTCCTGTGCTCCTGACATCCTTTTGAGCAGGGAGGGCACGTTTCTGCATTCTCAAAGCAGTTGGGGAATTTCAAAGAGTGGCCTAAACTCAGAATTGTGAATGGGCCCTGGCTGG
>NW_005242858.1:0-250 GCF_000412655.1 Myotis brandtii
GTAAATAACACTGCTGTGAACATAGGGGTGCATATATGTTTTCTGGTTGGTATTTCTGGGTTTTTAGAATATATTCCCAGAAGTGGAATGGCTGGGTTAAAGGGAAGTTCCATTTTTAATTTTTTGAGGAAATAATTAAAAATCTGTATTCCCATCAGCAGTATCTAGTGTTCCTTTTTCTCTGAATCCTCACCAGCACTTGTTTGTTGATTCTTTGATGATAGCCATTCTGACAGGTGTGAGGTGATAT
>NW_005242859.1:0-250 GCF_000412655.1 Myotis brandtii
TTAAGAGTTTCTGCTATTACCCAATATAAAACAGTTTTGAAAATAGAGAGTAGTGATGATTTTATAACATTGTAAATGTAATTAATACCACTGAACAGTACACTTAACACATTAAGCGCCCAGTCAGTCACCGGGGACTGACACTACACTTTCCGTCCGGAAGACAAAGCAGGCTGGGCACTTAACGTGTTAAAAATAGTTACTTTAACATGGTATGTTTTTAAAAAAAAATATATTTTATTGATTTTTT
>NW_005242860.1:0-250 GCF_000412655.1 Myotis brandtii
TGGCCTAGCGCAGGCCCGGAGAGGAGACAGTGGGCCCGCCTCCCTTGGAATCTGTGCGGCTCCCTCCCGGCTCCTGTGGGCACGGGCGGCTCACTTCTGCCTCCTGAGGAAGCCACACGGCTCCCGTGGAAGCAGCGTGGCTCCCGGCAGTGCGCTGCAGTTTCCACTGGCTCCCGCAGAAGCGGCAGGTGGCCTACTGCATGCGATATCGCACGATGGGCTACTAGTTTATAACATAACTAGTAGCCCG
>NW_005242861.1:0-250 GCF_000412655.1 Myotis brandtii
TCACACACAGTGAAAGGATTAGCTGCTCTTGGGGCCATTTTAGGCTTAATTTTTCCTATAATGGTTAAAGGGAAAGAGTATAGCAGGCAGGAAACAGGAAGAGCTCCCTCCCCACCCTCTTTTTCCTCTTTTACCCAAAGGAAAGGGATACTGGTCAGGTTGCTAGTTACCAGTTGGGAGGCATTTACGAATGATAGAACACTGTGCATTAAAATCTATATATATAAAGAGGTAATATGCAAATTAGCTG
>NW_005242862.1:0-250 GCF_000412655.1 Myotis brandtii
AAAAAAAATCTCATAACAGATCAGCATTTAATGATGACCACTTGCACTCATTTTGATGATAGAGGAACTAATTTAAACTTCAATTAAGCAAAAATGTATCCTCCTGACAAATTAGTTTCATTTGTCTCATTAGTAGACTTGTATTACACAGTTATTATACTGTGAATTTCATCAAAATATTGTTTGCTGAAATTTGTTTTCTCTCTTGTTATGAAAGTACCTAGATAATGTATTTGCTTTTGCTTCCTGA
>NW_005242863.1:0-250 GCF_000412655.1 Myotis brandtii
GTATATAGAAAACCCCAAAGATTCCACCACAAAACTATTAGAATTTATAAGTGAATTCAATAAACTAGCATGACACACAAAAAAAACAAAAATTAGTTGCATTTTAATACACCAATAATGAACAATCAGAAAGGAAAATTAAGAAAACATTCCAATTTAAAATTGCAACAAAATGAAGTAAAATTCCTACGTATAAATTTAACCAAGGATGTAAAATACCTATATTTGGAAAATGTTGAACACTGAAGTA
>NW_005242864.1:0-250 GCF_000412655.1 Myotis brandtii
ACACCTATAAAAATGTAATGAACATCTCTATAATAATGTATAACATTTTCTAAGATTTCTTTAGGAATATAGTCCAAACTAAATATGTATAAATGCATGCACATGTGTATATATACATATATATATACTAGTACACACATATATATGACACGTGCATGCACATGTGTATTTATGTGTCTCCAAACCAACTTTCAAAAAATATGTCCCAAATTTCATTTCCACCAACAATGCATGAAAGTACCTACTTTTC
>NW_005242865.1:0-250 GCF_000412655.1 Myotis brandtii
ACCTTGCACCCCACTGCACACCCCACTGCACACCTCTCCACACACCCTCCACGCACCCCACCATGCACCCTCCACGCACCCTCCACGCACCCCGCTGCACAACCTCCACACACCCTCCACGCACCCCACTGCACATCCCTCTACACACCCCACTGCACACCCCACTGCATACCCTCCACACACTCTCCACGCACCCCACTGCACACCCCGCTGCACACCCCACTGCACACCCCTCCACGCACCCCACTGC
>NW_005242866.1:0-250 GCF_000412655.1 Myotis brandtii
AGGAGGTTTCTCTTTTCTCCACATCCTTGACAGCACTTATCATCGCTTCTCTTCTTAAGGAGAGCCATTCTAACAAGGGTAAAGGGATATCTCACTGTGGCTTCCATTTGCATTTCCCTGAGGATTAGTGATGTCGAGCTCCTTTTGTGCCCGTTAGCCATCTGTATGGCTTATTTGGAAAAATGTCTATTCAGTTCCTTTGCCCGTTTCTTGAAATCAACTTGTTTGGGTTGTGTTGCTGTTGTTGTTG
>NW_005242867.1:0-250 GCF_000412655.1 Myotis brandtii
TTCCCCAATGTATCTTGAAACCTTACTCCTCAGGGCACCTGGGGGACTAGTTATTCACAGAACAAACTTTCGGAACCTCTGCCCGAAGCCTGGTTTTCCCATTGTGCTCAGAATCCAAAGGCTCCTGGAGGAAGTCCCAGGAGTGACCTACCGAGGGCTGGAGCTAAGGCCCTTCTATGGGCTAAATGTTGGTGTTCCCTCAAATTGATATGTTGAAACCCTATTGCCTAGTGAGATGACATGAGGAGGT
>NW_005242868.1:0-250 GCF_000412655.1 Myotis brandtii
CCCCTTTTGCCCATATGTACTTGTTTAATGCCTTTGCAATGCCACCCTTAACCCCCGTATTATCAGGGCTATGGCAGGATATATTCCTTACCATGTATTTCTTTTACCACCTTCTACACAAACACTTAGTTCCTTAATAGAACATATTTATTTAAAGATAAAAGAGCCTGCATTTTTTTATTTTCCTCAAATACACGTGCACACTATTTGAATAATGTCTTGGAGGTACAATACCCATTTTTTCTATTAG
>NW_005242869.1:0-250 GCF_000412655.1 Myotis brandtii
GGAGGCATAAGGCTGGAGGTTCCACGGGAATTACTGCACCGGGTGAGGGCTGCACAGCCAGAAAGGATGCGGCCCAGGGCACCAACCACAGGTCCTCACGATGGTGCCTCCCACACCCAGCCTCCTCCACTCACCTGCTCACCAGCCCCGCTCCTTCCTCCTCCCTTGCCTGGGCCCAGGAGCTGCTCATTGCCAAGGCCTTTCTGACCTAATCCGAACCCTAACCCTAACCCTAACCCTAACCTTAACC
>NW_005242870.1:0-250 GCF_000412655.1 Myotis brandtii
CCCCCTCCTCTCCACCCCGAGACTCCTCTCCAGGACCCGCACCCCAGGCCTCCCTCCCCCGGCCTCTCCTTTTGTTAAGGTGATTGGCACCGCTCCCCCAAGTGTGCAGGTCGAGTCTGGGTGGCTCTACAGCGTGACGCCCCAGCACCACAATCGTGACCCGCCCCCCGTTCCCTCCAGCCGCTCACGGGAGCTCCGGGCAGTGTCCCGCCGGGACGGGACTTCTGTGGACACGTGATAGACGTGGAGC
>NW_005242871.1:0-250 GCF_000412655.1 Myotis brandtii
GGGTTCAAACCTCCAGTTTCAAAACTCATAGCAGAAACCAATGAAATATTTATGTTAGGAAGTCACAGACATCATATTTACAGATGTATATTCTACCATGAACAAGCAATTTATACACACATTCACACATACATATTCATATATCCGTATATAAAACCCATGGTATTTATTCCTGCTTCATTTGTACTGTCCAAAGACAAGTGGCCCTTCTAATGAAACATCACAGGACAAAACTTATGGAATTACTAGG
>NW_005242872.1:0-250 GCF_000412655.1 Myotis brandtii
GCCCCCTGGTGGTCAGTGCACCCCCACAGCCAACCTCTCACAGTCCCTACCCCTGGCTGGCCGGCCCCAACAGGGACTGGGCAAGACAACCCAATCGCCGGCCAGCTGAGGGAAACCTACCCATGCACGAGTTCGTGCACTGGGCTTCTAGTATTTTTCATAATGTTTTAAACACTATAATGTGTGTATTTTTAACAAGTATGGGACTGTTTTATGCTACACAGTTAATTTGAGGTTCAACACTAATGCT
>NW_005242873.1:0-250 GCF_000412655.1 Myotis brandtii
TTCCCCTAGGACTTTCTGAGAGGAGGGAGGCCTTCGAGGAGAACACTGCGCTATGGCGTTCCTAAGGTGTGGCGAGTGCAACTGCGGAGTGGGATGTTCAATTGTTTTTGGTGGTGATGAACTTAAGTTGTATCGGGAATAGTCCCATATACGCAGTGGCTGGCACCCTGAACAGAGCAGATGCAGAGCCTGGGTCCCCTCCAGCCTGACGCATGGAATGGTGATCACCTCCCCGTGATGGGAAGGAAGG
>NW_005242874.1:0-250 GCF_000412655.1 Myotis brandtii
GGAGATCTTCTGGGAGACCTTCCGGATGTCCTTCCGGGCAAAGCCATAGTGGCGGAGCCGAGGCAGAGGTTGTTAGGGGTGAGCAGGCTGGCAGGGAGAAGGCAGTTGGGGGTGAGGGGGAGTTGGGGGCGAGCAGGCCAGCAGGGGTTGCAGTTGGGGGTAATGAGGCCGGCAGGGGGGGGCAATTGGGGGCGATCAGGCTGGCAGGCAAAGTGGTTAGGGGCGATCAGGCAAGCAGGCAGGCAGGTGA
>NW_005242875.1:0-250 GCF_000412655.1 Myotis brandtii
TCCCCAGCACCCAAATTTTGGCACTTTAGGGTTTCAGGTCACATTAGATCATATTTGGCTATTGCTGGCAAGGTGTCAAGTCAACAGGGTATTTTGTGGAAAGATGAAAACCAATGTCCATGTCCTGTCTGTAGACTGCCAAGCCCTATCAGGTTGAAGGTGTAGTGAATTATAAGGCAATTCCTGGGTGAAGTTTGCCCCCTGCTGGTCAGATTCAAAATAACAACTTTGTTCTGAATCAACCTTACAG
>NW_005242876.1:0-250 GCF_000412655.1 Myotis brandtii
GGGTGGTGGGGGGTGGTGGCAGTAGCTGGAGAAGGACGACAGAGGGAAGTTAGGAGCTCGATTTCCACTTCGGGGCCATGGCCACGTTAGGGAAGAAGGGCAAGTGTTGGCGTCAGGGACTCCAGCTCAAGGTTGGCAACAAGTCAAGCAACTACTGGGAAAGAACCTTCTCTGTAGAGTGAAGAGCAGAAAACGTGCTTGCGGCGGGTGCTGGTCGAGGGGAACACTGTCACTCCCACCCATCCCTGAC
>NW_005242877.1:0-250 GCF_000412655.1 Myotis brandtii
GAGAGAGAGAGAGAGAGAGAGGAGAGAGAGAGAAAATGGTTGCTTCTCCTATGCACTCCGAATGGTGATCAAACCGAAACCCCAAGTATGTACTCAGACTGGGAATCAAACCAAATCTGCAACTTTTTTTTCTTTTCAGCGTACAGGACAGTGCTTTGACTAACTGAGCCACTGGGCTAGAGCATCCCTGGCTTCTTTTGAAGCAAATCCCTGAACATCAGTAAATTCATCTGTAAATATATCAGAATTA
>NW_005242878.1:0-250 GCF_000412655.1 Myotis brandtii
ACTATCAACAACAACAACAACAAAATGTTAAAAAAAAATAAGACTGGAGGTAATCCTGACATTTCAAATATGATACTGCCTCCCTTTAGTGAGACAGACCTAAAATTTTTGTTTAAAATATAACTTATGTTCTTTTTCTGTTGTGTACTTGGTTTGAATATAAGATGACTTTTTGCATGACTCATTGTAGATACACTAAAACCAAATAAGTTGTTCTTAATAAATCTGAAACTTTTATGTGGAAAAACAA
>NW_005242879.1:0-250 GCF_000412655.1 Myotis brandtii
CTGCCATGAGGCTGGGTAGACAGACAGATGGTCAGATCGTCCCATTCTTGGAGGCCTACACGCACATGAGGTAGTGATGAGATACTGCCTGAGATGACTCACTACTTGCCTTACGAAGTCCAGTGAGATGATGGAAGGAAGAAACAGAGGAAGCAGGACAAACAGAGGTCTCTCTCTCTCTTTTTAAATTAATCTTCACCTGATAATATTTTCCATTGATTTTTTTGAGAGTGGAAGAGAGGGGGAGACA
>NW_005242880.1:0-250 GCF_000412655.1 Myotis brandtii
TCTACTTCCGGGCTTCTATTCTTCATCACACATTTTTATGACTACTAAAAACAGCTTCTCAGTAATAAAAATAATACATGATATATTTCAGTGACTGGCAAGGTGATTAATTATAGGGTGAAATCTGGGTTATTCTTCATGAGGAAATAATTGCTATGATTATCTTTAGACCTGATATGCATTTGAATAAAGTATTTTTTTTAAATGTTCTAATTGTCTTGATTTTGTAAAATCTTCAAATCTCATTCTT
>NW_005242881.1:0-250 GCF_000412655.1 Myotis brandtii
GCCTCATTTTTTTCTGGCAAATGTATTCCAGTACAAAGAAATTTTGAAAACGCCCAGAGGTGATGGCATTTACACAATTGATTTGAAGCAAAGCAAAATGATTGATAACACAGATTTCAACATTGAAACAAACAGGGTCTCTGTTGCAAACTGGCATTCACATTTAAGATGTAAGCACAGCTAAGAGAGGCCTGACCTTGGTTGAGAATCAACCTGACCTCAGGTGCATCAGCCCCAGGCAGGGGATGGT
>NW_005242882.1:0-250 GCF_000412655.1 Myotis brandtii
CAGCTAATGTGGATGCCCAACCAGAATGAGATCTGCTAATGTGGTGATGGGACACTCCTCCCCCTTTCCCATGCACAGGGAGGTTCTCCACATCCTATTAAAATGCAGATTCTGACTCTTCAGGTGTGCGGTGGACCAGAGACTCTGCATTTGATGAGCTGTCAGGGAAGGTGGGTCTTACTGGCCTATGAAGCCCTCTTGCAAAAGCAAGGCTGATGAAGGCACATGGCCCCTGAGAGGATGACCCTCT
>NW_005242883.1:0-250 GCF_000412655.1 Myotis brandtii
CCCCCCCCCCCCCCCCAGCCATTCCAATATGTCAATTTTCTTGGTAAACTTGAGTTGACGACATTTGCTGTTCACTAAGATTTATGCAGTAGCAACAGCAGGCTTTGTGTTTCCTGAAAGGAAAACACTGACTCGGCAAAGTGGTGGGGCAGTTCCTCTATTGGACCCTCCTCGGATTGCAGACGGCTAAGAATGTAGACTTGCTTCTTGTGCCCTCTCAGTTTTGAAGATCTCAGTTAATAGAATTTAC
>NW_005242884.1:0-250 GCF_000412655.1 Myotis brandtii
TAAGTGTGCCATTTTCTAGCTGGGTGACTTTGGGCTAGTAACTTAATGTCTCTGGGCCTGTTTCCTCATCTGTAAAATAAGCGTGATAATCCCTTAGTGTTGTGATATTGAAATGACTTAGAACACTACCTGGTACACAGAAGAAGCTCATTTTTTAAGCTGTTATTATTACTACCCTAAGAGTCTAATATAAAATGAAAAGAAGGAAATGGGACAGTATTTCCTCAGCTCCATTTATATTTGAGAAAAC
>NW_005242885.1:0-250 GCF_000412655.1 Myotis brandtii
TGTGTGGAGGGAGGGGGTGGGGGGAAAGGGGTGGCTGGGCGTGACGGGGTTCCGCTCCGGTGCCGGTGCCCTGCGAGTTAAATCTGGGGCCCCCTCCCCTCGCCACCCCACCTACCATTAGCATCACAATGACGTCCCTCGGGCCGGGGGTGGGAAGCCTTCCCGTTGCCGTGGCAACCGGGCTGGAGACGTTCTTTTCCCACGATGGGCTGGACCAATCGGTGTGTGTGTGGGGGGGCGGGGGGGATTG
>NW_005242886.1:0-250 GCF_000412655.1 Myotis brandtii
CGCCTGGGAAATGCCTGGCCCGACACTGCCCTCTGCTGGCGGCCACAATGCTCTCCACCGCCCGCAACCTGGGGTGCTGCCCAGAGCCGCCTGTCATTTTGTTTTCACATCTCACTGTTGGAAGGAGCCACGGGATTCTTAGAGCTGCGTGTGAAGATGCTAAACCCGCCAAAACTCCAGACCGCAGCAGAGAGCGAGGCCAGCGAGGCTGGGCGGCCGGACACCCAGGCGGCCCCTGCACCCAGACAGC
>NW_005242887.1:0-250 GCF_000412655.1 Myotis brandtii
GCATAATAGACATTTTGTTATTTCAATTCCTGGCCAAATGATTTCATCAACGTCCAATTAAAAGAACATGTGTTTTTTATAATGATCATATCAGAGCTGATAGAAAAGTTCCTCTGCTGTTAAAAATGCCCAAAGTTAGGCAACAATCTGTTAATACCAAGTAAAAAAATGACATCTAGATGCCTGGCCGGTGTGGCCCAGTGATTGAGCGTCCATGAACCATGAGGTAAAGGTTCAATTCCTGGTCAGC
>NW_005242888.1:0-250 GCF_000412655.1 Myotis brandtii
AAAGGGAAGATATGACAGCCTTTTGAGACTTGAGGGATGTACAGTCTCGGGACAATGGAGAGGTAGCCCCACAGTAAACCAGCCAAAATGTGTGCTACTTTATCTATGCTCTGACTGAAGGAAGCAGAGTGAAGAGAATTAGACACAGATTTGCAGGCAAGGTGGAAAGAGAAGAAATAAAAAAGTGAATTGTTTTATAGAAATTGTTTTCCTCACTTATTCCTCAATTGCATTTGCTTAGGCCATGACC
>NW_005242889.1:0-250 GCF_000412655.1 Myotis brandtii
ACTGAAGCCCTGCCATGTATGAATAAGTCAGAACTTACAGGGGAATCTGAGGGGCCTAGCACATCGAGTCTTCAAAAGGGGACTGCAAATGAATATTCATTGAAAAAAATCTGGGAAGCTATTTTCTATGTGCAGCCGCCACCTCTGTGGCTCCACAGGCAAGCATCTCTGGCCGGACCTGGGACCTTGGTAGTCAGCAGGGCATCAGTCCCAAAGATGAGCTAAAGGTACAGCAAAGAAGTATGAGGGA
>NW_005242890.1:0-250 GCF_000412655.1 Myotis brandtii
TGTGTCCTGGGGCACATCTCCTGCCGACCCCTCCCCGGCTCCCTCATCGGGTGGAGGGGCTGGGAAAAAGGCACCCGGCAAAGTCACCCCTTCTCTGGCTGGCGTCCACTCAGGGAGGGGGCACCCCGTCCCCGGGCACCTCGGGGCTCGCTCTCTCCTTTGTCCCGGCTTCCTTCTCCGCCTCCAATGAGGATCCCCTCCCAGGACGCACCTGCCCACCCACCGCGGGGGGTGGAAGGCACAAGGCCAG
>NW_005242891.1:0-250 GCF_000412655.1 Myotis brandtii
CGCCAGGCCCCCCAGACGCCAGCCACTCAGGGAGCCCTGCAGAAGCAGGAAGGACACATCACCGTTTAAAAGGGAGAAGTGAAAAGCAGGGGGTTCAGAGGAAAATGTTGGTTGTGGGAATGTTTAAGGCTGGATTGGAAGGGCCCGGTGGTGCTGGATAGAGAAGAGAAGACGCCGCAGTGGGAAGTGGGGGGGGGGGGCTGCAGGGTTTCTGTATGACACCGCTTCTGGGGTGATTGTTGCTGCTCTT
>NW_005242892.1:0-250 GCF_000412655.1 Myotis brandtii
AACTGAGGCCTAGATGTTACCTCTAGTTTGACCGAAATTCTGTGGTCAACAGAACGGGGGCTTTGTTCCTAAGATTACTTGACGTGTGAGGGTCAGAACCTCATTGTTCTGAGGGTTTAATGCTTAAGGGAGTGGTCGTGCAAGGGAGTCCTATGAGGCTATCGTCCAGCCCCCTTGTTCCTCCTCTAAGGGGGTCTACCGAATGAGTAGGGATTGTATCAGGGGAGGAAAGGTCCCAGGAGGGTCAGAA
>NW_005242893.1:0-250 GCF_000412655.1 Myotis brandtii
GCCTGGCCTGTGCCCTCTTGCAGTCTGGGACCCCTAACTCCTTACCTCCCGCCTGCAGTGAAGGTGGGAAAGGCTCCCGCCACCACCCTTGTGCTCACCAGCCATGATCCCAGCTTCTGGCTGAGGGGTGCTCCCACTGTGGGAGCTTCTGCCCCCTGGTGGTCCGTGCTTGTCATAGCAACCAATTGTTCCATCATTCGGTGGATTTGCATTTTAGGGTTTCATTATATAGGATTTTAGATATACTAAA
>NW_005242894.1:0-250 GCF_000412655.1 Myotis brandtii
AAGAGGACTGTCACTCACAAATTTAAACTAAAGAAAAATGACCAGAGCATGAAAGAAGACACTCCAAAATAAATTTGATGCAGTCAGTAGTAGAAGTTTAATGTAAAAATTCTAAAGACTATCCTGTGATTGGATTACTTGATGCCAACAATAGCAATTTTTCAATCAGAAATGCAGTTAAGTGATTTTCTGTTCAACCTGGTGAAAATGAATCCATATATAGGATTGTCTATAAATTAGCACTATTAGT
>NW_005242895.1:0-250 GCF_000412655.1 Myotis brandtii
CTCTTTCTTCACTATCCAAATTTTCTTTTTCTTCCTTATTTTTCTCCTTTTTTTTCCTATCGGTCTTCTTGCTATTTGTTTAATTGTTGATTAGTTTGGTTTTTATTGCTTGTTTTGTTTTCTTTTTCTACTTCTGTTTTTATCTCCTCGCTTGTTCTCTTCTCCTACTAATAACTTAACTAATTGCAATCACAAACTCAGGCCCATCTACTCTCTATTCTCCTTTTCTAATAGTAAAGAAATACATAGA
>NW_005242896.1:0-250 GCF_000412655.1 Myotis brandtii
TTTTTTTGCTTCTAAGATAACATGATTACTGACCTACAGAAAGATAAAATTTGAAAATATAAAAATGAATCACCCAAAATATTTCCTGCATGAAATTCTAAATAATAAGATTTCATTTATGTACTGAAACTGAGAAATAAGTTTTAATCTTCTCAGACATTAAGAAACAAAACAAAATATGAACACCATAAACAGCTACTTTTATAAAAAGCTGTTATCATTATCCAGTGTTCTAACTAGAACATTTTTT
>NW_005242897.1:0-250 GCF_000412655.1 Myotis brandtii
GCACAGGTGGCAAGTCCATCTATGGGGAGAAGTTTGATGATGAGAATTTCATCCTGAAGCATATGGGTCCTGGCATCTTGCCACAGCAAATGCTGGACCCAACACAAACGGCTCCCAGTTTCTCATCGGCACTGCCACGCCTGAGAGGTTGGATGGCAAGCATGTGGCCTTCGGCCAGGTGAGTGGCAGCATGGATATTGTGGCAGCCACAGAGTGCTTTGGGTCCAGGATGGCAGGACCAGCTGGAACA
>NW_005242898.1:0-250 GCF_000412655.1 Myotis brandtii
ACATGGCGAATTTGCTTTCTGTGTCACTTACAGACTGGTACACATTTGCCCCTGGCAGAATGGACAGTGACAGTACTGGCTGGTGTCTCCATGAGCTGGAGCTTGGTCCCAAACACCAGAGGTTGCTAGTCGGGCAGGTCAGGGAATTCACCTCGGTTTTGTGTTGGATTCCTGGTCAGGGTGATTAAGGGAAAAAAGGGTTCTCTCCTCTCTCTCTCTCCCCCTCCTTCTCCTCCTCCTCCTCCTCCTC
>NW_005242899.1:0-250 GCF_000412655.1 Myotis brandtii
GGGTGGAGAGAGCAATGGGAGGAAAAAAGGGCAACATCTGTAGTGCTTTCAACAATAAAGATAAAAAAGGAAAGAACAGAAACATACCAACAGTACATAAGGTTTAGAAAAAAAGAGAAAAACACACACAGCTAATCCCACCACCCAAACAACACACTTGTGGGTATCCCCTTCCTGAGGTGAAGGACTATTTTTAATGAGAGAAGCTCAGTGGCTGACAGGTGCTAACCCAATCAGTATTTAGGATGGG
>NW_005242900.1:0-250 GCF_000412655.1 Myotis brandtii
CTCAGCCTCTCCTGGATCTTGGACCTGAAGATCCAGAAACCTAGATCTTCATTCTCTTTACTGACTCCTTCATATCACTATTTAATCATACTCAAGTTTCTCCCATTCCTTAAGTTGCCACATCAACTCTACTCTCCTATAAACCTAGTGATAATAGCTACCATGTCATTCATTCAACATATCTTTTTTTGAATATGTTTTTATTGATTTTAGAGAAAGAGAGGACGAGAGAGAGAGAGAGAGAGAGAGA
>NW_005242901.1:0-250 GCF_000412655.1 Myotis brandtii
CTGGGGATCGAGCCCGCAGCCGGGGCCTGTGCCCTGACCGGGAATCGAGCCTGTGGCCTCCTGGTTGCTGGGTCGATGCTCAGCCCCTGAGCCGCACGGCCGGGCGATGTCCTGGTTTCCATGAGCTACTGGGTCCCGCGGGCACTTGCCCGGGACTGCGCTGCTCTTCCCAGTGAGAGCGTGAGAGCAGGCCTGGCAGGTCCTCTCCTCCCGCCCTGTGCTCGGGCGGGGCCCCCTCTTCTCTAAGGGT
>NW_005242902.1:0-250 GCF_000412655.1 Myotis brandtii
GGGCTGCACGGCCGTCTCCTTCGGCTTCCACCGTGGCCTCTGCACGTTACTCGTTCGGAAGCCCGAGAAGGCGCCACGGTGGTTCCCAGGTTAGTGCCCGAAAGACGGGAACAGAAAGCGTTCTTTCGGACATCCCGGTTTCACCCGTTCCTGTCTGTGCGTTTTTGGCGCCCCGTTCAAAAATGTCCTTGTCCCGTTCAGTACCCCAGTCGTAGGCGGTTTCGGCAGTTCTGGCGAAGGCTGTGCGAGA
>NW_005242903.1:0-250 GCF_000412655.1 Myotis brandtii
GAACATTCTAAGAACTCGATGTATGCTCATTATTTGTGTTATACAGCAATCATAGTTTCTCTGCTATCCCTCAAATGGGAAACAAATAAATTAACAAAACTTTACCACAGTGAGGTTGTGGAGACTGTTACTGAGAAAACGGTCACAGAAATGGGTCACAGCCTCAAACCTCAAGCGGCCACCATTCCACCCTCACATTCAGACGAGTTTTCGTTTTTCTCTCACCAGCAGTGTTCTATTTTGTCCAATG
>NW_005242904.1:0-250 GCF_000412655.1 Myotis brandtii
AAGCAGATATTCGGTTAATTACATTTTCAGACAATTTGTAGAGAAAGATATTTCTTGTGGTGACACATGCCAGCATTATAGGCTTTTAAATTAATCCTCTAATGATTTTTATACAACTCTAATAACTTACAGTCTCTAATTAGGAAGCAAAAATTATGTGAAAAAAGACTTATTGGTGTAGACAAATTGGAGCTAGGGAGCAAGCACATGGTATGTGACTTCCTTACTTATGATTAAGATTTTTAAAACT
>NW_005242905.1:0-250 GCF_000412655.1 Myotis brandtii
AAAGAAAAATCTTCAAGGGAGGAGAGAGTCCAACTGAGGGTACAGGCCAGTGCTGTGATCCTCAAGGCAGAGCGCCCAGCAAACTCCAGGGCTACTGAGGCCTGGAAATGTTTCTGTCCGCGCTCTTGATCGCAGAAGTGGGAGGGTCAGGGCAGGACCGGAAGAAAGGCCGTGCTCCCAGGTGGTGTCGGACCCTAAACGGCAGGTGAGGAAATACACTGGAGTCTAGTGTCCGGAGGCAGATGTTCTG
>NW_005242906.1:0-250 GCF_000412655.1 Myotis brandtii
CAGTTATGGAGGCCGCCTGCATGTTGATGTTCCACCTCCCAGGGTGTCAGAAGCTGCTGCGTGGGCAGGTACCACAGTCCCAGGCCCGAGTCAGAACATGGGGACAGCCCCAGGGTGTGGGGACCCTATACCTTCCCTGCCAAGGGCACCCCAGCAGTTGAAAGTTCAGGGTGGTTTGGGGATGCTTCTGGCCCTGGAAATATGTGCAGGGTGAGGGACAGTGGAAACAGTGCCCCCCCCCCCCCCCCCC
>NW_005242907.1:0-250 GCF_000412655.1 Myotis brandtii
AAAGCATTTCATGTTAAACATTTGTCAAGTTGTGGCAACATCATTTGTTCCTTTACTTTCCATCAACAGATATTTATTTACTAGGCATAATTCCAGATATTGGGGATTCAATGGGGAAAAATAATAGTTAAGTTTGGCCTGTCATGGAACTTACATTTCTGTGGCTACACTCAAATATTCCAGTAAAATGTAAACATTCTCAACATGTTCTAGCCAATCTTTGACTTTATGTCTCACTGTACTTACAACA
>NW_005242908.1:0-250 GCF_000412655.1 Myotis brandtii
CAAAATAGTTTTTGAGGCGGTTCCAAAAATAAACACCAGATCTCGTGACTAACATTTGAGTCTTTATGGTGCAGAAAACCCTGACAGACTCACTTGAAGACCTGCCTCTAAAAACAGGATTGCCTGGACTATGCCCACAGAAATGGACATAATTGGTGGAAAAGGGATCCTGACATTGTTCATATGAGCTTTGCGATTTTTATTCCCTTGGGTGATTCTAATATACAGCCACAGTTCAAGACCCCACTCA
>NW_005242909.1:0-250 GCF_000412655.1 Myotis brandtii
CACAGCGGAGAAGCCAAGCCTCGAGGCTAGGCTTCTCTCCTCCGGCCGCAGTGAGGCTTTGCTTCTCCGCTGCGGCTGCAGCAAGGCTTGGCTTCTCCGCTGCGGCTGCAGCAAGGCTTGGCTTCTCTGCTGCGGCTGCAGCAAAGGCTTGGCTTCAGTCTTCTGTCTTCAGTCTTCAGTCTTCACTCTGGCTGAAGTCTTCAGTCTTCGCTCCTGTGCCTGCGTATGCAAATTAACTGCCATCTTTGTT
>NW_005242910.1:0-250 GCF_000412655.1 Myotis brandtii
GTTCACAGGAAACGCGTGTGGAGCGTCAGGAGGAGGATGGGTGTGGAAAGGAAGAGGGCTTCCATGAGACCCTCCCGGCTGCCATGCTCGGGGGGCCAGGTGGGAGGTCAGCCCTTCAGGGAAGAGAGGAGCCGAGCAGCAGGACACAGACTCCTTCTCGATGGCCCCACGGGAGGGCCACACAGCTTCCCCTCCAGCAAAAACGAGTCCCACCTTCACAGGGGCCCGGTGTGGGCTCGGGAAGGGGTGA
>NW_005242911.1:0-250 GCF_000412655.1 Myotis brandtii
ACGTCGCGGGCTGGAAAAGGGGGGCGTTGAGTTAGGATGGGGTTCGCGCTGCCCCCACCGCCCTGGCCTCCCACCCCGAGGCCCCGCCGTAGCTGTCACTCTGCGGCTCTGTCACGTTGCTCACCCGTTGGCGCCATCTTGTCATTCCGCCCAGGCCGCTGCCATCTTGTTATTCTGGCTCCACCAACGCAAAATGGCGCCTTCCCGGGAGCTGCTGCTTCCGGGCGCAGAGCACTCTGGGAAGGGGCCT
>NW_005242912.1:0-250 GCF_000412655.1 Myotis brandtii
ACATGAGATGGGCACAGTATCGAAGTACTGATGTCGCGGATGAGTACCTGGGAATCACACTATACAATTTTGCACATTTCCATATATTCAAGTTTCCAAAATTAAAAGTTAAAAACATACACACACAGAAGCTCAGACTTTGAGACTTTAAAAGGGAAGAAGAGGCTTGGAAGCTGGTGAGGCACATCCCTGTACATCGGAAGCTGTGGTGAGCGCCCCCTCCTTGTTCTTGGTTGGGAGAGAAGAGGAA
>NW_005242913.1:0-250 GCF_000412655.1 Myotis brandtii
ATTAACCAAAATAAAAAGCTCAAAGAATGGGTTCCACGGCGGAAGGGAGGGGGCAGAGGAAAGAAAAACCATTAGGAACATGGAAGAAAATGCGATAGAAACTACCTGATCCGAACAATAGGGAGAATGTAAACTTGAGTAAAACAGCACAGAGCCTCAGGAATGGGGGAACTGTAATAAAAATCTAACATCCGTGTCATCAGAGTTCTGGAGGGAGAGAAGTAAGAGGGCAAGGCTGAAAACTACTCAA
>NW_005242914.1:0-250 GCF_000412655.1 Myotis brandtii
GCTGTCGCTGCGGCTACCGGCTCTGGCTTTCTGGCCTCATGGATGCGCAACGCGCTTCCACGCAGCCGGTGGGAGAGTTTTCTCTGACATCTGGGGGCTACCAGAGTGTGGGCCGAAGCAGGCGCTACAGCCACAGAAGTATCTCCAGGAGCATCCCCAGCAGGAGCTGGAAAAAAAACCTCATCTCCAGCTCAACAGTCTCCAGGCAGAGGAAGAACTGATGCTGGAACGACGCCACAGGGGCCCCCCC
>NW_005242915.1:0-250 GCF_000412655.1 Myotis brandtii
CACTGAGCCACATTGGCTAGGCAACAAAGGAATACACTTTTAAACAGTCATAGAAACAAGAAGTTAGAATTTGCATTGTAAATTATCAACTAAAATAACATATAAAAACAGGTATGAAATTCCATTGGGTTGAACCTCATTGAACTGCTGTATTTGTGGGTCAAACAGCAAAAAAGGTGCAACCATAGACAATTCATCCTAATAACAGAAATCTAGTTCTAGGCTCTCAGGGCCCAGTCCTGGCCCATTC
>NW_005242916.1:0-250 GCF_000412655.1 Myotis brandtii
ATTTCAAGTTAACGTTGTGGCAGGTCTTCGCGTCGCCAGCATATCATCCAGTACCGGCGACAGTCCAAAGTGCTCAGCAGCCTCTGAGACTCCATGTCGGTGCCATGCTTTTGAGAAAGAACGGATAGAATGTGCACATGCAATCCGTGGCATCCGCACAGAGAGAGTGCGAGAGAGAATATGATGACTTCCTAGAAGGCCTGCCTTGCAGAAAACGAGGATGACCCGGTGACCCGTCTGAGTGCCATCC
>NW_005242917.1:0-250 GCF_000412655.1 Myotis brandtii
AAGCAAAAGGAAATCATTTTGCTGATGCTGCAGCTAAGCAGCCAGTATTGAACAGTCAAGTTATCCAGACCCAAGAATGTTCTTTGCTTTCTACTAAATCAATAAAAGGTTATCTTTTACAGTTTCAGTACACAACTACGGAAGATGAAAAAAGAATATGGCAACAAACAGTGGGAACCTTTGACCCAGACAGACATGGCTTGGACCTAATCAGAAATCTATTTTACCTATAGAGGCCCAACCCCATGTA
>NW_005242918.1:0-250 GCF_000412655.1 Myotis brandtii
CGCACATACACATACACACACGCGCACACACATACACGCACATACACACACACACATACACACACGCACATGCACACACGCACACACACGCACATACACACGCACACACATGCACACATACGCATGCACACGCTCGCAGCAACCTGCTGGGTCAACACAGATCATTCACCCTTTCCTCAGCTGATCTGGGAGAGGATAGGAAATACATACAGGGGTTCGGAGTCACAGCTTCAACTGTAAACGCTCCGCT
>NW_005242919.1:0-250 GCF_000412655.1 Myotis brandtii
GGCAACAGTGAGGGTGGGAGGGAGGGCGACCTCTGCCGGGGTCTTGGGGTTCAGGTCAGATCGTGGACCCGGTGGGGAGGCCGCCCCGCAGCTGCACTGCTCTGTGGGCGCCACAGTGAGGGGGCGCCAGGGAAGCTCTGGGCGGTGGACGGTGGTGAGCAGCCCGCACGGGGCTGGACATCGCGAGGCTTAGGCAGAAAGCCAGGGTCGGCAATGGGGAAGCGACAACTCCTGCTCCTGCGAGGGCCAG
>NW_005242920.1:0-250 GCF_000412655.1 Myotis brandtii
GCGCTGGCTGAGTGTTCACTCTGTGCCAAGCACGGTCAGTGCACGAGACAATGTATTTCATTTGTATCGTGTGACGCCCTGATGACGGAGGTACCATCATTGCCCCATCTCGCAGGTGAGGAGCAATCTGAGGCTTAGAAAGATAAGCCACCTGCCCGGGTCGAGAGCGAGGGACCAGCTGTCCAGGAGTGGACGGGAAGATGGGATTCTTCATTTTATTAACGAATGCCTTTCTATTTTGAAAATATAG
>NW_005242921.1:0-250 GCF_000412655.1 Myotis brandtii
TAATATTAATGACTAACTAGTTACAATGGTAACAGTATCTGTAATAATCTAGAATTGTAGCCTTATTTGATTACATGTTTATTTTCTGAATTCTCTAGTAGACTGAATTTCAAGAGGCAGAGATCAAACCCATTTTGTTCGCTCCTATTGTGATAATCCTGAGAGCTCTCACCCGGATATTCCCAGTTTCTGCCCCCCAGCCCTATAGTAATATTGCATCTGTGGTGTCTGTGGCCATGTGATTAATTAC
>NW_005242922.1:0-250 GCF_000412655.1 Myotis brandtii
GGAATGTTAGATATTAAAAGGCAATTTCATTTGACAACAACATGTTGCTGAGGAGATGACTAAAAATACAGATACCATATCCCTACTGAGGGGCACTCTTTAGAAATATGAAGTTTCTTTTGAATATTTTCCAGTAAAAGATTCTAAACTGCATGTGCAAAATGAGAACGAGGTGACTTGGAAATTTTGTGATTATATTTATCTTCCCATTTTAAATGATCAATTACATATTCTCATAATAAATTATCTT
>NW_005242923.1:0-250 GCF_000412655.1 Myotis brandtii
CCTTCCAGCTATGAGAGGGCATGGCCAGCGGCCACTCACTCTCTCCTGTGGCTCGTGGCCTCTCTCCCGTGGCTCACGGTCTCTCTGTCCATTGCCTCCCTCTCCCTGCTTAGCACAAACAGGAGACCAGGGAACCAGCTACAGTAGGAGAACCGGGAGCTGTCTTCCTGCAAAAGCCATGCCCCCACGTTAAAGGCCACTGGCTGGGCCGCAGGGGCAGCGGGAGCTGGGCCTGAGGGTCTGTCACCGC
>NW_005242924.1:0-250 GCF_000412655.1 Myotis brandtii
CTACTTTCCACCTTGCCTGCTTTTCCCAAATTAACTTTCTTTGACTTGCTTGAATCTGCCATGCTTCTTCTCTATTTCACATCTTTGGAAATCTATGCCACGGGTTGTTGTGGTAATAGAATAGCATAATTTAGAGCATGTATCTGTGAATCTCTGATTTATTTATTCACTCTTTGATTTAAAGGAAGTTTCTTATCCCTTTTAAGGTTTAGCTTCTTCTAAAATGGAAAGAGCATTTACCTTATAGGCT
>NW_005242925.1:0-250 GCF_000412655.1 Myotis brandtii
ATAATCTTATTAACCAATGTAACCCCAATAAATTTAACTTTTTAAAAAGATAGGAGGAAAGGAATTATAAAAACAAATCTCAAGATTGTGGCTACTTCTAGGGAGTGGGAGGGATTGTAACAAGGAAAAGTGTACAGGCAACTTCAATAGTTCCAGATCTTTGTTGAGTGGAGGGTTCATAGGTTCATTTGTTTCATGCTTCCTAAATATTACATATATATACATACATACTAGAGGCCCGGTGCACAAA
>NW_005242926.1:0-250 GCF_000412655.1 Myotis brandtii
AAGAGAATGGATCCAGAGACCTGGAAGCATGGAGCAGGCTTGGGAAACTCAGAGGGAGTTGTGGTCGGGTGGGTGCGTGGAAAGAGGTCAACCAACAAACATATGCATATGTGGGTCATCCAGGGACACAGACAATTGGATGGTGAAGATCTGGGCACCTGGGGCCAGGCTAGAAGGTGTCAATGTGGGTCAAGGGGACATGTGTAATACCTCCAACAATAAAGGTATAATTTAAAGAAAAAAGAACTAG
>NW_005242927.1:0-250 GCF_000412655.1 Myotis brandtii
ATCACCGGCTCCACCCCCCACCAAGCCTGATGCATCTCACCCAGGCGTCAGGCCTGGGCAGGGGACCCGCAGACCCCTCCGATCGGCTCCGCCCCCCCGCCCAGGCCTGACACCTCAGCCAGATGTGTCAGGCCTGGACAGGGGACCCCAATCTCCCCCCCAATCACTGGCTTCTGGGCGGCTTCTGGGGCTTCTGGGTCCAGCCTGCGGCCCAACGGGTGGCAGGCAGGCGGCTTCTGGGGTCGCACAC
>NW_005242928.1:0-250 GCF_000412655.1 Myotis brandtii
AGAAGCTGTCCCCTGGACAGTGGAATTGGGAAAGGTTTGGGGAGATGGCAGAAGGCCCTTGGGAGAGAGGAGGTGACCTGGCAAGTTACCATGAGAAGCTCAGCCAGTGGCCCCTGCCAGGATACAGTGATCAGGGAGTTTTCAGAAGAGTGCTGCCTAGGACTTGTAATCTGTTTCTCATTCCACACTGTGCTACGACCCCTCTCCTTTACCCACAACCCTCAGTAAAATCGTTGGTGTTTGGGAAACT
>NW_005242929.1:0-250 GCF_000412655.1 Myotis brandtii
CCCTCCCTCTCCTGAGGATATTTTTTTCATTGCTTTTTCTGAGAGAGTGGAAGGGAGGGAGGGAGGGAGGGAAGAGGAGACAAAGAGAGACAGAGAAAAAGAGAGAAACATCCACTGGTTGCCTCCTGCACTCTCCCCACATCCACTGCGGGGTGGGGGAGTGGGAAGGGGAGAAAGGGGAGTGAACCCTCAACTCAGGTACTTGCCCTTGACCAGGAATGGAACTCAAGACCCTTGGTCTGGGGGATGA
>NW_005242930.1:0-250 GCF_000412655.1 Myotis brandtii
TAGTGAACAAGAATTCTCCACTGCCTTCAGGATAATCCAAAATTCTTAGCAGACATTGAAGGCTCTTCATTATCTGGCCCCTGCCTCCAACGTCTCCAGCTTTACTCTTCCTATGGCATCAGAATGTGTTAGGGTTGCCCCAAACACACTGCTCTCCCAGGCTTCCATGTCTGAATAAAAAGTCCTGGCTTTATGGAAGTTCTCCCAGTCCACACCTTGCCCTCACCTCAGCAGGCCACCGAGCCAGAGA
>NW_005242931.1:0-250 GCF_000412655.1 Myotis brandtii
GCATTTAATTTTAAGTCATAGTTAGGTTGTGAAAATCAACACGTTTGAAATTTAAAGATCAAATTGACAAGAAGAAAAATTCCTTGATCTTAACATTTTTGTTATTTTCAGGGTATAAATTCCTTCTGTGGAATAAAATAAATTAAAAAAATGTAATCCTACATATTACACCATCCAAGATTCTACTTTTAGCAACATATGTATTTTTGGGAGACTCTTTTTTTTAATATATTTTATTGATTTTTCACAG
>NW_005242932.1:0-250 GCF_000412655.1 Myotis brandtii
CTGACTAAATAGTCAGGTATTGCTTGTTTTAAAAATCCTTGCGTCATACCAGTGTGCTGTGGCACACAGGTTGAAAATCACTGACCTAACCAATTTCCATCCTAAGAACACCTTCTAACCATCTTTAGCCCCTGGCAACTTTCAGTTTGCTTTCAAATCACACTCATTCCACTTCCCTTTACCCACATTAGTGTCTAACTCTCTCCCCAAAATTCACATATAGTCACCTTCTCTTCCAGGATAAACATTT
>NW_005242933.1:0-250 GCF_000412655.1 Myotis brandtii
GACCTGCACAGGAAAGCATTTATAGGAGACATGGGGATGAAGCTGTGGCCATCAGATGAGGCCAGAAATACGCTAAGTGAGTGCAACTGCATCAAAATGACTGATCTTAAAGATACTAGTCCTGGTGGTCATGTTTGGGGGTTGGGGGCTGAAAGAGAAGGTCCCTTGACATATTAGATAATAAAAAATATATTTTATGTATTTTTAAAATCGGCTTTGAATACCTCTTGGATGGTCACAGCATTAAGCC
>NW_005242934.1:0-250 GCF_000412655.1 Myotis brandtii
ATCTGTGAGAATTTTTTCCTCTCAAATAAAAGATAAGCAAGTCCTGAAAATTAGCCAAACCTGACCAGACACTGAATTTCCATATTCCGGGCATGAAAATCTACTAAACGCTGAGGACACTCAGAAAACTGTGGGTGCCTTTACCTGGGCCCACAGGATACCGCTCTTTTTTAGAAGTGAGGAGCACAGCACACGCCACTGTCCCAGGACTGAGACATCTCTTGGCTGACTGGCCCTCCAGGGCCTCTGC
>NW_005242935.1:0-250 GCF_000412655.1 Myotis brandtii
GGAGGACTAAGTAAATAAAGGAATAAAATAAATAAATTACACAACAGGGTATATTAAACTAAGCATAGGAAGTAATCATTGAAACCAGCCAAGATTACACTGACATTAAATGATGTTGTCAGCTTTCATTCCCAGGTATTCTGGCTCTTCTCCTAACCACTGTATAAGTGCCTAGATGTACTATGTTGAATAAGAACAGGTACAATATGATGTAGGAGTCAGAGATTAATTGAACAGTGAACAAATATAT
>NW_005242936.1:0-250 GCF_000412655.1 Myotis brandtii
ACAGCTTCTATTGCCCAGGTGGAGGCAGTGCCTGAATTCTGAATGAGGAAGAGTGGTCTAAACCTAGACTTGCACTGTAGTCTTTCATTCTGCCTCTCCCTTGACAGACACCTCAGAGACTGATACTTGCAGATTAAACACACATTTCCTAGGTGTCCCTTAAGTATATGACAAAATGGAGCCAGTTCCCAGTTTGCTGTTAGACTTTGTCACTTTGTCTTTTGTAGATTTTGCCAATTCACCTATTTTT
>NW_005242937.1:0-250 GCF_000412655.1 Myotis brandtii
GAGGTGATTTGGGGCCAACATCCCAAATGGAGTGCTGCCCCCCCTTCCTGGTTCTGGGGGGACCCTGAGGAAATCCCTTGGCACGAAGCAGGCAAACAGACACGCACCGAAACACAGCACCGAGGCGGCCCATGGCGAAACTTTCCACTCGCAGACACCCTGGCCACGCCGGAGGCTCAGGATTGCAACACTCGGCGTCTTTGGCCACAAACGCGAGGACTCTGCAGTTTTCCCAGAGCACCTAAAAGGA
>NW_005242938.1:0-250 GCF_000412655.1 Myotis brandtii
ACTAAGATGGGAACATGAATCGGTGTAACCTCTCAAGGAGAGAATTTGGCAACACTTACGTTTAGAATGTACATGCCTTTGACCCAGCAGTTTCACTTCTAGGAAGATACACTTCAATACGCTCACACAAGGGCACAAAGACACATGAAACATATGTACAAGGATGTTCATGTTAACACTTTAAAAAAAGATAATAGGAAAACACTCATCTTACCCTAAAGGTCCATCAAAGAGGAAATGGCAAATTAAT
>NW_005242939.1:0-250 GCF_000412655.1 Myotis brandtii
CCCCCAACTGCCCTCCCCTGCCAACCTGATCACCCCCTACTACCCTCCCCTGCCGTGACCAGCCTCCTCTGCTGGGACCGGCCTCCTCTGCTTCGCGCGGAGTCGCGGGACCCCCAGGCCTCGCTGCACAGTGCAGCTGCCAGGCCCTGCCTCCGCTGTGCGCGTGGCCATCTGGGCAGCCATCTGGGCAGCCATCTTGTGACGACGTCGTGTGCGAGGGCCACCTAGGCTTTTATTAGTATAGATAGGG
>NW_005242940.1:0-250 GCF_000412655.1 Myotis brandtii
TACTCAATTCTAAGTGCCAGAAAGAAAACCTAGCAAACAAATACGATGTTTTTAAAATCAAAATTCATAAATAAAAAACTATCTGGTTAGTTCTCTCCTTCATATTCACTTCTTAAGCTTTTGTTTTACATGTCACTCAATCACTTAACAAGTAATTCTTGAGCCCCTATTATGCATCAGACGCTGTGCTGGGCACTGGGGATATAATCTACGCTAATAAAAGAGAAACATGAAAATTGGTGTCACTCCG
>NW_005242941.1:0-250 GCF_000412655.1 Myotis brandtii
CTCTCAGTCCTGTCTGCGTCACTTGTCAGGCAATACTTGACTTGAAACGGTTTTCCCAGGACCTTGGCTTCCACTTGGGCCTTTCTCAGTCTCTCTTGGACGCCTGGGGGCTTGTCCCCTCAGCCTGACTTCTCTCTTTTCTAGTCTCTCCTGGTCCCAGGTATTCTCTTAACCCTGCTTCTTAGGCTTCCTGCTCGGGAAATGGCCCTTCGGGTGCCCCCATGTCCTTGCAGAGATTCAAGGATCCATC
>NW_005242942.1:0-250 GCF_000412655.1 Myotis brandtii
CCACAGGCCGGCGCTCTATCCACTGAACCAAACCAGCTAGCGCCTGATTTTATTCATATTAAAACTATCACTGCATTGTCATGTTTTAAGTCATCTGAGCAGAAACTTGCTTTCAAACTATCTTAAGAGCACATTAAATGGAATGGCAGGTTCTATTAATGACAGCTTATGCTGGTTCATATTTTATAGAAGTAACAGCAAATGCATGTACTGACTATTCTATTTTATTTTATTGAAACTGGCCTGTTAG
>NW_005242943.1:0-250 GCF_000412655.1 Myotis brandtii
TCAGTTCTGCAGCAGTCTCTGAAAGGTAAAAACAAAACAAAACAAAAGCACACAAAAAACATGTTTAATGCTGTGGTCTGAACTGTCCACTTACACCAAGAGCCAGCCTGCTGCATGTGGCTAGTCCGTAGCTTGTACTTAAGATACATTTATAGACTACGAACTTGACGTAGGAACAAGAAAGCAAGCAATGGGAATAAGAGGCTGGGGGCTATCCTGTTAAAAACTTGGCAATTTTATAACTATGTGA
>NW_005242944.1:0-250 GCF_000412655.1 Myotis brandtii
GCCACCTCCTCGCTTCTCGGGGGGCCCGGCCACGTGGGGGGTGGTCTCCTCCAGGGTGGGTGGGTGCAGACGGGCCCAGAGGGAGGTGGGTCCCTGGCTTGGGAAGCTCTGACCCCCCACATTGCGCGGCTCCCACGCCTCGGGGTCCCCTCCTGAGCGATGGTTTGCAGGGGCCGCGCGGTTGGGACTTGGAGGGGACGCCCCCAGGCTCCCTCCTGCAGTGGTGGGTGGGCAGGAGCCTCTCGCCCGT
>NW_005242945.1:0-250 GCF_000412655.1 Myotis brandtii
ATTTGCATATTAGCCTTTTATTATATAGGATAGAGAGCTGGGAGATGGAACCAGGCACTGCTACTAGTAAAGCTTTCCAAGTGACTCAAATGCACAATGCTTGGATGAGAACTAGCTATCTAGTATCTCCTTGAGCTGTGCTTAACTCCTGCTGAATAGAAGGAAGGCTGTCACCCCTGAGGGCTATGCTAGATGTGAGTTGTAGGCCAATGCATTTCAGATCCATGACTGAGTCTCTTGCATGGTCTTC
>NW_005242946.1:0-250 GCF_000412655.1 Myotis brandtii
TTCTTTTGTAGATTCAGGGCACTAGGAGAAATAGAGATAGAGATAGAGAATCATTTTATGTGTTTAGCAACAGTAAACAGACTCACAGATAATATTGCTCAAGATGCCACATTCTTAAGAGATGTCTTTCCTTGGAATATAGAATAGGTAAAGGAGGGGCGGGAGACTAAAAAAATTCCCTCTTAATACTGCCTCTACTTGGGGAGTGGTCCAGAGGAATCTGTACCAAATACTAAAAGGAAGATGGGAA
>NW_005242947.1:0-250 GCF_000412655.1 Myotis brandtii
TGCAGGAGCTGCCCCCTTTTGGTCAGTGCACTCCCACAGCAGGAGTGCTGCTCAGCAGACTGACCCATCCCGGCAGCCCACCATCCTGGCGGCAGCCACTCACTCCCTAGTAGTCCTGCAGGTCCAATATCTGGAGAATGAGCCAGGACTAGTGCCACCGGCATGATCCCAACAGCACTGTTGGCTTCCTGGAAGTCAGACTTGGGCACCATGGCCGCTTCCCTTCCCTAGATGCTCCACAAGGAAGAAA
>NW_005242948.1:0-250 GCF_000412655.1 Myotis brandtii
TGTCTGGACACCTCCCCCTTTCTCAGACCAAGGACACCAGGGCACAAACTGCGAGGAGTGGGCAAGAGCTGAAGAATAAGCTACAAGCCCTAGCCCATTTAGCTCAATGGTTAGAGCATCGGCCCACGGACTGAAGGGTTGTGGGTTTGATTCCCCATCAGGCACACGTATCTGGGCTGCAGGCTCTATCCCCACCCCAGTTGGGGCACATGCGGGTGGCAACCAATTGATGTGTCTCTCTCACATCAAT
>NW_005242949.1:0-250 GCF_000412655.1 Myotis brandtii
CGCTCTCCCTTCCTCTCTCTGAAATCAATAAAAAATACATATATTTTTAATATTTTTTTTCAGGTAGATCCCCAGAAGAAGGGTTGCTGGGAGTCATATAGTAATTCTATTCTTAATTTTTTGAGAAGTCTCTATACTGATTTTCATAGTGGTTTTACCAGTTTACATTCCCACCAGCAGTAATGAGGCTTTCTGTTTCTCCACAAGCTCTCTAACACTTGTGAAATAAATCAATGACCTAAATATAAGG
>NW_005242950.1:0-250 GCF_000412655.1 Myotis brandtii
AATCCAAGGGGAGAGACATATCTTAAGTCGTGGGAGGCATATCTCTTTATGACAGCAAAGAAGGAAAGACTGGATGTGGACTTGTCTTGATTACAGTTCAGTAACTATTAGAAAAGCTAATGAATGCACTTGGGCCTCATTAACAGAGGTATAGCATCTATATCCAAAGAGATGATACTCCTCCCTAAACTATGATCTGGTCAAATGTCCCAGGAAATGTTGTGTGCAGTCCTAGGTGGGTCAAGTTAAG
>NW_005242951.1:0-250 GCF_000412655.1 Myotis brandtii
AGGAGATCATGGTTCAATCCCTGGTCAGGGCACATGCAGGAGGCAGCCAATGGATTATTCTCTTATCACTGGTATCAGTAAAATATATACTTTTAAAAAGAAAGTATCCCCCATAACGTGCTTATCGGAGAAAGACAGTGACTCCAGTGGAGAGAGCCAACGGATACCCCATTATCCACAAAACTAGGGCTCACACCCTAGGAATGCCCTGCCGAGTACACACCACCCGCTTTTACTTCCTTCTATATCA
>NW_005242952.1:0-250 GCF_000412655.1 Myotis brandtii
ATGGGTGGGGTCCCTAGGCCTGGTCGGCGATCAGGGCTAAGAGGGGCCGGACCGATGGGGGCTGGGCCAATCGGAATCGGGGCCTGCCGGCCAGGGGGTGAGGGGTGGGGGAAAGGACAATGGGAGGTTGGCCGTTTGGGGTAGGGACCAGCTGGGTGGGGAGAAAAAGCAGGAAGTTGGCTGGCCAGGGGGAGGGACCTGGGGAGGTTGGCCGTCACAGGAGGTTGGCTGTGGGAGCACACTGACCACC
>NW_005242953.1:0-250 GCF_000412655.1 Myotis brandtii
AAAAACTCCAGGTGAAACTACATTTTGGATCACCTTGATTGAGGTGCTTTGTGCACATATCCGTGGTTTCTGGACCCAGAGAGGAAGGACATCCTGATATAGTCCTTACAGAGGGAGGACAATCGGAGCTCCAAGCTGGCTTCTCTGGATTTCATGCCCTGTGCCAGCTTTTGGCGGTGATGCACATCCCAACATTAATGCTGCTGCTGTGTCATAACCTTTCCTGCAATAAACTACACATTTGTAAGCA
>NW_005242954.1:0-250 GCF_000412655.1 Myotis brandtii
CCCCCATCTTTTACTTCCATCGTTTTACAGAAAAGCCACAACCCAATCAGAGAATAAAAAAATCACATATGCAATGCAATCCAAACACTAGCATGATGTATGTAGGATATGGATTATGGCCAAATATGAAAGAAAAAACAAAATTAGTAATTTTCCTGGTGATTATTTGATTAACACTTAACAATTTCTGTGTTGTTAAGCACTGCATCCTCCTCATCATTCTCACTCCATGCATGATAAGTCAGTAATC
>NW_005242955.1:0-250 GCF_000412655.1 Myotis brandtii
AGGAGTGATGGTGATTCCCAGGTCCACGGGTGGAAAGGTTGGCTGCTGAGCCTGATGGATGTGAGAATTTTTTATCTCTTCAAGAGGCACAGAAGGTAGAACTGATCTCTTTGAAGAGCGAACATATTCACGATAGGGTTGCTGCTTATCTTGATCTCCGTGGTCGTCCAACAAAAATTTCAATTGCTCAGAGGACACTGCAGACTGAGTTGCGGCTTCTTGTTGGGGTGGAAGCTGAACTAAAGCCTCC
>NW_005242956.1:0-250 GCF_000412655.1 Myotis brandtii
CCCCTCCCTGCGGCGTGGAAGGAAAGATGAGGCTCAGTAAGTTTGTGACTCCCCCAGGAAGTTGGAGCCTCCTTCACTGCAGAACCAGGGAAGAGGCGGGCATGCCCTCTGACTGTCGCCAGGAGCACCGCTCCCACAGGGGACCTCCTGTGTCCTCTTATCTCTACCGGCCAAGGCCCGCTCCTTACCGTGTTCCCCATCTCTGTATGCCGGCCACGCCATGAGCACCTGGGCTAAACGAATTGCCCAC
>NW_005242957.1:0-250 GCF_000412655.1 Myotis brandtii
CTGGCCAGTGATCAGGACCGACCAGGGCCAGGCCGATCAGGGCCCGGCCAGAGAGGAGGCGACAGTCGCCACGTGGGGTGTGGAAGGAACAGACGCCAAGGCCACCATTGTTGGTGCCCTGCCACTGCCCGGTTATCCGGCTCCTCCCTCCCCTCTCCCCCACCCAGTGGGGGAGGCGAGCAGGCGGCATGGTGATCAGGGCCTTCCGGCTCAGGGGAGGGACAGGGCATGGGAGGTGGGCCGCCAGCTC
>NW_005242958.1:0-250 GCF_000412655.1 Myotis brandtii
TTTTTTTAACAAGGTAGGGCAATTGCTTCTGCCTGGAGACTAAATGTTATTCTCAGTCTCTCAAAGGGCTTGAGCAACTCCGCCCCCATGGGGCAAGGTGTTTTCCAATAGGGTGGATTAACTGTCTTCCCCCAGGCAAGGGTGCCTGTATAGCAAATGTCTGCATGAGAAAGATAACCTCCGCAGCGAGAGGGAATGATTCAGCACAGGAAACCAGGGTGTCTGCTTTCTGAGCTCTAACTCCAAAGCC
>NW_005242959.1:0-250 GCF_000412655.1 Myotis brandtii
CATAAGAACAAGAGGAAGTGAGATGGTTTAGTGGTTCGGTTTCTTTATGTCAGATGAGAACTAGAGGAATCATGGTGGTTTTCATGGTTCTACCTTACAGCAAAAAGTGGCTGAGCCAGTGCAGGTTTCCTGAATCCAATCTAAGCCATGATCTACCTATGTAATGTTCCTGGCCTCGGTTCCCTTATTTGAAAATAAAGAGATATATTTTTCTTTAAGTATTTTTTTATGAATATGTAGATGTTTGGAG
>NW_005242960.1:0-250 GCF_000412655.1 Myotis brandtii
AGACAATAGCTCACAGCGCTGCTAGAGGCATCCGTCATTTATATTGTAGTATTAATAAAGCAAGGTCCATTTTGTGTCAGCACTTAGTGATGGCCACTTGGGGGAATGAGGTGTTTGGGGAATGAAGGGAGGCAAATGCTTTGGAGCACTTTGGCTGGGACAGGTAAGTCTGAGTGAACCATCCTGATGCAGGAAGGCCTGGTCCCAGATATCAAATTTAGTCAGGGGCACTGACCTCTTTTCCCTTAGA
>NW_005242961.1:0-250 GCF_000412655.1 Myotis brandtii
GGCTGTGGTAGGCACAGGGGTGGGTCTCAGCCCATCCCCTGTGCCCCTGCCCAGTCCTTCCCACTGGGGCCCCCGGTCCCATCTGTCAGCAGCCCTACTCCTGCCACCGCTGCTCCCATGTGCTGATGGCACTGGCCCTGCTCACACACTCTGATGGTGTGGAGCAACTGGGGCCAGTGCCAACAGTGGGTGCGAGCGCTGGGTAGGACCGCAGTGTGCAGGAGCAAATAATTTTCAGTAACCATCAGAG
>NW_005242962.1:0-250 GCF_000412655.1 Myotis brandtii
TAGTAGGTGCTGTTCAAGGTTCTGATCTAAGGCAGAAATCTTAGGTTGAACCACATGAAGCTGGTCTACTGAATGGCAATTTCGTGTTGTACAAGATAATATTTTATGAAAAAAAATTTTGTGTACAGGTTGATTGCTCTAATTAACATGTCATTTTACCCTGTATATGTATGTTGATAATCAATATTTTAATGTCTATTTCTCCTGCACTCTCTTTGGGCCACTTATAATGTTTTACTTCTTTTAATAA
>NW_005242963.1:0-250 GCF_000412655.1 Myotis brandtii
GGGGCAAAGACCAGACACTTTCTCAGATCCATTAATAACAACAGTGTCCCAATAATTGAAGATGCTGGCACATTACCAGAGTCCCACTCACTCATGAACCATGTCCAGTGCATCGTCCTTTGAGGATGGTTACATGGCCCATACTGTTAGGAAAATTGCCCAACAGTTTTAGTCAGAGGGGAAACTGAAATTCAGCCATAATGTGATATTGCTGCACACCTCCCAGCACTGAGAATGACAAAGTCAGACA
>NW_005242964.1:0-250 GCF_000412655.1 Myotis brandtii
TTTTGTCTTTCAAGGTTTGTTTTCAAGGCTTTTGGAAGAAAGGTTTTGTTTGGTTTTGCTTTGTTTTCTGAAAAATTCTGATTAACTTGGTAAGAACACCAGACAAATAAAGGGTTTAGGATGATATATTGCCCTAATAATGTACATTTTTAAGCAATATGCTAAATTCCAGTAGTCAAAAAACATAAGACAGAATCTTAAAATGCGGGTCTTTTTAATTGAATTTATTGTGGGTGACACTGGCTGATAA
>NW_005242965.1:0-250 GCF_000412655.1 Myotis brandtii
GTATGAAGAGTGTACTACAAAAGGGTAAGAATGAGTTTAATAGGCTCCCAAAATGAAACGCATGGTTTTAAAGACATGATAGAACTCTCCCTGTGAATGGGGAGGGTGAGGAAATAGGAGAGGTCACAGGGAAAGATGAGCACTTCTCTCTGACCCATGTGGAAAGTGAAGGGGAGTTCAGACATTGTTAGTTTATTCTATGATAGCAAAGATTGTTATTAGATGAGTCATTAGACTTTTAGGTATTAGA
>NW_005242966.1:0-250 GCF_000412655.1 Myotis brandtii
GCTCTGGGAGACGCACCCTGACCCCAGGGAGTGGGGTCCAGCACTGGGAGACTGGAACAGGGAGACACAAAGAGCCACACAGGGAGCCAGTGGTATTTCTGTACAATAAGCAGTATTTGTTCCATTTACTTGTTTGTAAAATCATTTGAAAAAGGAGAAGTCCCTTCTGGCAGATGAGCACTGTGCTAGGGCCCCCCAGGGTCCCTGTGCCGGAGGACGGAGTACAACAGCCCTCCCTGCCACCAGCCTC
>NW_005242967.1:0-250 GCF_000412655.1 Myotis brandtii
CTGGTACATTCACCAATGCTTTTTGGATAGGCTGCATTTCGGAGTGGGGTTTATAGGAGCTGTTGTCTTTCACTCTATCTTAGATGAATTATCATATAAAACTGAGAGGTCACCTTCAGCATGACTGCAAAAGTGATGCTGCAAGGGATCAAACAATGACCCAGTATGATCTCAGCTAGCCTGGGAAAACCACCCAAATCTCAGATCATAGAAATGTAATGGACTCACTCCTTGATCTGATTTTCCCTTT
>NW_005242968.1:0-250 GCF_000412655.1 Myotis brandtii
TTGCTACCAAAAGAGCATCCTAGTGAGGGTTGGCCTTCGTCCCTGCCCAGCCATTCCATGCTGAGGGAAGTTGTGGGGGTCCCTGCCTTGACCCCACACACCTATGAGCCACCTGGCGTGACCGTGATCCATAATACAGGTGATTAATAAAGACAGGTGAATCCATAGGTTAGTGCTTAGCTCTTCAAGTGACAGAAGACCAATGAGACATCGTGTGTGCTGGTGCTTGGCACCATGGCTTGGCGAGGAT
>NW_005242969.1:0-250 GCF_000412655.1 Myotis brandtii
GAAATAGTAATGAGCTTTAGGTACTACACGTAATACAGTTTCATACGGAAGCTTTTTAGTCCTGATTAAGGGAGGGATATATAGAAAGCCAAGGAGACGAGGATGGCCGAATTCTATGTAATAGTTGTGGTAGTCCTGATTGAAATAGTCTAATAAAGCAATCTAAAGCAATGCCTGCTGCTCAGCGAATACTTCACTGTCATGAAAAGAAGTGGAAGGAAATGGTATTTTGCAGATCGTGTGCCAGGCG
>NW_005242970.1:0-250 GCF_000412655.1 Myotis brandtii
GCAATCTCTGGAAAACACGGGCTCTGGTCTGTGTGCTCTGAGAGCTGAAGAAAAGTCCTCAATGGCACGCAGCTTCATCTGCACCTGCTGGGAACAGAGCACAGGTGCTGAGGAATGAAGAGCAGTGTAAAGGGGGTGTGACCTAGGGTGGGTGGGGCGAGGAGACAGTGAGACTAGCTTCCCCTAAATGGTACTTCCTCAATGACAAGGTGCATCTTAATATAGGGAACCCTGCCTCTCAACCACTGAG
>NW_005242971.1:0-250 GCF_000412655.1 Myotis brandtii
TTAAACTTTTGGCAAAAGCCAGAGTACCAGACACTGATCCATGGAGGAAATGTAAGCTTCTAATATTGCATATTAGGCATGTAATATGGTTATAGACCTATCCCTTCCAGAATAGTATGGGTCTGGAATATGTATGTAGGCATTTACTTACCAGTTTTAATAAGCATTTTGGTCCTTTAGGGAAGAGTCAGGTAAAAGAATGAGAACCCCAGAGAATTTCCCATTGAATTCCTTGAATGAACATACCCTA
>NW_005242972.1:0-250 GCF_000412655.1 Myotis brandtii
AGGATGCTTGAGATATAGTCTTTGGTATCTGTGAGAATGTATACATATATGATTTTTAATATTATTTTTAAAGTTCTTGATGTAAATAGTAAAATGAATTTACAAAAAAAGTATTAGAATAACAATTATTCTGAAAAAATTTTTTTTTAATTTTTATTTGTTGAGAGTATTATAGATGCCCTCCTTTTTTCTCCCCAGTGCCTTCCTCCACCCGGATCCCTCCCCACCCCAGGTCTTCACTACCCTATTG
>NW_005242973.1:0-250 GCF_000412655.1 Myotis brandtii
CCTCCTGCATGCCCCCTACTGGGGATCGAGCCTTGACTGGAATCAAACCATGCCTCCTGGTTGGTAGGTCGACGCTCAACTACTGAGCCATGCCAGCCGGGCTTGATTACCTTTGTAAATCCTTATTTTCCAATAAGGTCACATCCTAAGCTGCTGGGAGTTAGAAATTTCACATATCTTCTTGAGGGGACATAATAGCTAATAACACTATGCTTCCCTATCCATGTCATCACAGATTGTCTACACTCAA
>NW_005242974.1:0-250 GCF_000412655.1 Myotis brandtii
CTTGTTGCCCCCAACTGCTCCCCTGGCTGGCCTGGTCGCCCCCAACTGCCCCTGTCTGCCAGCCTGGTCTCCCCAACTGCACCCCTCTGATGGCCTGTTTGCCCCTAAATGCACCCCCCCACTGGCCTGGTCATGCCTTACTGCCCACCGACTGGCCTGGTCACTGGCCTGGTCACACCTAACTGCCCCCACTGGCATAGTCACCCCTCACTGCCCTTCTGCTGGCCTAGTTGCCCCTCACTGCCCCCCC
>NW_005242975.1:0-250 GCF_000412655.1 Myotis brandtii
CCTGGCCGGGGGTCTACAGGTGCATGGAGAGGCCTCTGCTGTGGGCCTGGCCAGGGGTCCGCAGGTGCATGGAGAGGCCTCTGCCGTGGGCCTGGCCGGGGGTCCACAAGTGCATGGAGAGGCCTCTGCCATGGGCCTGGCTGGGGGTCCGCAGGCATGCAGAGAGGCCTCTACTGTGGCCCGGCCCGGGGGTCTGTAGGCCTCCCCCAACTCCAGCCTACGTTTTTGGGGCAATACATCGAGAAGCCCC
>NW_005242976.1:0-250 GCF_000412655.1 Myotis brandtii
TTGGGACTTTATATCAATGAGATCACATCGCATGTACTCTTTCAGTCCTGCTTCTTGGCTTACATTATGATTAGGAGATTCCTCTTTATTATGCATAGGAGTGGTTTGCTAATTTTTATTGCTGTATAGAATTCCATATATATATATTTAATATACCCATTCGGCCATTGGTGTCCATTTGGTTTGTTTTCTCTTTTTAGCTATTAGGAATGATGTGTCTGAAAACTCCTGCACATGTCTTTTGGTGAAC
>NW_005242977.1:0-250 GCF_000412655.1 Myotis brandtii
AAAAAAAAGTCCCTCTGACTATGGATGTTACATTCTAATGGAGAAAGATAAGCAATAAACAAGCAAACAAGTATATGTCATGGTGATAATGGCTATGACAAGCAATGAATTCAGGCAAGATTGATAGCTTTCAGGGTGCTATTATATATCAGAAGCCTATGGTTAAGAAGGTCTTCCTTAAGAAAATCCTTCACATATCCATGAATTAACAACCCTTTTGTCTAAGACATTACTCTTCTCAAAGGAAGAC
>NW_005242978.1:0-250 GCF_000412655.1 Myotis brandtii
GGGTTTCATCTGTGCCACCTGCACCCACATAGGGCAGTGTGGGCAGCCCTGGCTGCTCCCTCCCCTGCAGCTGGGGAAGCCTGGGGTGCAGAGCCAGCAGGCGGATCCCCCCTCCCGCCTTGCTCCTTGGCAGGGGCCTCTCCACTTCAGGGTTTTAGATGGCTTTTGATGTTTTTCTCCTTCAAAAAGGAAAGAGCTTTAGAATATAGGCTTTCTTCATACTAAGTTTAAAGCAGTGAGTGATGATTAT
>NW_005242979.1:0-250 GCF_000412655.1 Myotis brandtii
AGGTGTGCGGTGTGACTGTTTCATCTAGGATGTGTGTACTGTGCATGTGTGTGTGCATGTGGGTGCGCATGTGTGTGCATGTGTGCGCACGTGTGTGCGCGTGTATGTGTGCAGTGAATGTGTGCGCACGTGTGTATGCGTGTGCATGTGTGCAGTGCATGTGTGTGTGCGTGGGTGTAACACTGTGGCCCAAAGAGACCAGACCCCCGGGGAAAGGTAAGACACAAACTTTGTAGAAACGGCCACATGT
>NW_005242980.1:0-250 GCF_000412655.1 Myotis brandtii
AATCAAACTCGGGACTCTTTAGTCCTCAGGCTGACACTCTGTCCACTGAGCCGAACCAGCTAGGGCTGTACATGCTTTCTCATCTGTAAAGCAGGGGTAGAAAGGCGCTCATGGGACAGTGGGTGCAGGTGGTTCTTTCAGAAGCACTGAAACAGGGCACCTGATGTGTGTTAGCCAAATGGGTGTGTGGTTCCACCTGGCCTGTTTTCCCTCATCCACTGGCAGTGGTTCTCAACCTTGGCTGCACATT
>NW_005242981.1:0-250 GCF_000412655.1 Myotis brandtii
ACACCACAGATTAAATGAGTTAGTATGTCTGACGTCCTTAGGACACATCAGGCACGTGGCAGGCATCCACGTTCAGCTGTTATTATTCAGTATCAATTCCGATGCCCAGTGCCTCTCCGGTGTAATCAGAGGGCCACTGCGGGTCACACATTGCAGACCATGAACCCATCGTGTGTGCATCGTTGTCCTTTATTTCTGTCATTCTGAAAACAATTCCCGTCTATCAGAAGAAGGGTTACGAGGAGTATAA
>NW_005242982.1:0-250 GCF_000412655.1 Myotis brandtii
TTTTTTTCTTTTTGCCTTTGAACATTTGATAACTGATATTTCAAATACCATAATTGAAGTTCTCCATTATTCAGTACTTCATCAAGTTAAATAATTATATTTTTATAAATTATTTTGTTTCTCAGAGGATCACTAGATAGAGTGATGATATATTGATACAGTATAAAGTGAGAAAAGATGCTATTATGTGATATACAGATATATTACTAGATTATGTTTAATGATAAATTGCCCAAAACATAGAAACAAT
>NW_005242983.1:0-250 GCF_000412655.1 Myotis brandtii
GAGAGAAAGAGAGAGACATCATTGTGAGAGAGACATAGTGATTGGTTGCCTCCTGCACACGCCCTGATCGGGCTGGAGATCGAACCAAAGTACGAGCCCTTGACTGGAATCAAACCCAAGATCCTTCAGTCTGCGGGCTGATGCTCTATCCATTGAGCAAAATCGGCTAGGGCTATTTTTATTTTTAATCTCCGCCTGAGGATATTTTTTCCTTTGATTTTTTTTAGAGAGAGTGGAAGGGAGGGAGGGA
>NW_005242984.1:0-250 GCF_000412655.1 Myotis brandtii
TGCAGCACGAGGACTGTGTGAGGCAGTGGGAACGGTGGGGTGAAGCACGAGGACTGTGTGAGGCAGTGGGAACGGTATGGTGCAGCAGCACACGGGACACAGCAGCACATGGACTAGGAGGCCAAGGACAGCGATAGAGGCGGCCGAGCTCATGTGGGCAGTCAGGGCACAGGCTGCTGACAGTCATCTGCTCCTTTCATCAGACACGGGGCAGGCCCAGCGCCTACAGCACAGGGAGGTCAGGACTAGG
>NW_005242985.1:0-250 GCF_000412655.1 Myotis brandtii
TGCAAGGCTCCCTTTTCTTACATGGCTGCCCAAGAGGCGCCGATTCTCTGCTTGAAGCTAAGGAAAACGGGCTTGCTTCAGGGGGAGAGGGGGAGAGTGACAGCCTTCCTCTCCACGTGGGGTCACACCGTGCCCTCAGCAGAGATAGGATGGGTTGTAATGAATCAGCACGTTGCCCCGAGCATCATTTGGTGGGCGCTTAGCAAATAAACAATGACCAGTAAAATAGTACTAACAGAGCCCTGGCCGG
>NW_005242986.1:0-250 GCF_000412655.1 Myotis brandtii
ACTTTTCTCCTGAGAGACCACTTTTGAACAACAAAAGGTCTGCACCACTGGACAAAGTTAGAATGTACAGTGTTATTACCATGAAAAGGGGGGGTTTGAGTAAAGGTACCCTTGGCTGGTTGGAATTCTTTTTCCTCCTTCAGAGTCACAGGATGTGATATCATATCCTTGTAAATGAAATGCTTTTCTTGCTTCAAAAAAACCTGCTTAGAGTTGGGACTCTAGGAGATAAGCTGAATTTTCCAGAGAA
>NW_005242987.1:0-250 GCF_000412655.1 Myotis brandtii
AAAAATCTTAAATCAAAGTTATTTATTTGCAGTTTGGGGCTCCCTTCTGGGATGTCTTCCTGCCGAGTTCGTAGCCCCTGGGAATATTCTTTAGTTCTCCTTGACCCTGAAGTCCAGACTTGGTGGGCCTTTGAGAGAGCCCAATATATCACATCCTCATTTTGTCTTGACCCAGTTGAGAAGTTAAAGTCATCAGCAAATGAAGGCAAAAAGTACCTCTTATTTAATGATAAAATTGATCTAGGAGACT
>NW_005242988.1:0-250 GCF_000412655.1 Myotis brandtii
GTACATAAAAACTGAAGAAAATTACTTCATTATATTTCATATTAGTAATTTTTAAAAAAATAAAGTTTATCCAGCATGTTTTTTGAGATTATGACAACTTTGTAGACATATATGTGAACAAAAACATGTTTCCTTGAGTACTAAAAAAAGTATATTTAATATTCAAATTTTTATCATCAAGACATCTAAATCTGCATGTATGTATAAATATGTATGTAATATATAAATATCTTAGTTTTAGAAATGTTAA
>NW_005242989.1:0-250 GCF_000412655.1 Myotis brandtii
TATCCAAAATGAAAATTATATTCCTTACGTCTAGATAACATGCTACATACCTCTTATCCTATCTCATAGAGTTAGATTAAACATAGGTGCTCAGTGAATATTTTCATTGTCACACAAGCATACAATTATTTAGCTGAGGACTCTGAGGAAATTTGTTAAACAATTGCTAGTCTTCATGGATGGGCAAGTTTGGGAAAAGCAAGTGTCCCAGCACATAATAACTAGACAGGATTCCCCATTTACAATGTGC
>NW_005242990.1:0-250 GCF_000412655.1 Myotis brandtii
AAAAGTGAGCTGAGTGACGAAGGAGAAAGGGCAGAAGGGCAAAACAGCCTGGAGCTTGCTGAGAGATACACACTTATTTGGTGCTGACATCTCTGCCTCTGAAAATAGCTCTGTCTCTAATGAGGTTAGGCTCTAAAGTGCTAAGATACTTCATACAAACACAAACATAGATAACACAGCCGGAAACTTAGTTACTCTGGCTTCACCGCTGCATCAGGTTGAAGAAGTCTGGGGTCAACTTGCCACCAAC
>NW_005242991.1:0-250 GCF_000412655.1 Myotis brandtii
GGGCCTGGTCTGCGGGGGGAGGCAGGATGGAGGGGGCAGCTTCCTGTCAGGGCGATGCTCTGAGTGACAGCCGCCCACCAGGCCGGAGTCCGAGGCCCTTTCGGGGGTGGTGTGCGTCTTGGGGAAAGCGCGCCCCGCGCCTGCCCGTCCCTGCCTCGGTGTCCCCATCCCCCGCCCGGAGAGCTGCCCTTTGGGTCCGCCCTCTGTCGTCTGATTTCATTGGCTTGGGATCGGAAGTCTGTTTATTTCA
>NW_005242992.1:0-250 GCF_000412655.1 Myotis brandtii
TTAATAATTATTCAAAGTGTGTATACATTTTTTGGGGTCACCCTATATATATACACACAATTTACTGTTTTAACCATTTTTAAATGTGCAGTTTAGTGCATTCAATTATGGCACAATCATCACCACCATTCATCTCCAGAACTTTTTCATCATCTCCAACTGAAATTCTGCACCCATTAAACACTAACTCCCCATATTCTTCTCCCCCAGCCACTGGCAACCACCATTCTACTTTCTGTCTCTATGAATT
>NW_005242993.1:0-250 GCF_000412655.1 Myotis brandtii
GGCCTTCACCACACTATTGTTTGTGTCCATGGGCTATACATATATGAAAATAAAAATTATATGCCAACTGAAACACAATAACTGCCATAATTTATAAATCAAATTAACTTAGTTATTAGCAGCAACTTAATGAAAAGACAAAAAAGTGGTCTGCTTTCTCATTTAAATCTTACAATTCAATATATCACAATGTATTTTATAATACATTAATACGGGGTGGGCAAAAGTAGGATTACAGTTGTTTGTATGG
>NW_005242994.1:0-250 GCF_000412655.1 Myotis brandtii
TTCTTTAATGTTATGAATGTCTTTTTTGTTACTGCTTCTTTTTTATCCATTTCAAAAACTTTTATCCTAGAAAAAAATATGTTTCTCTCAAACTTATTTTATGTCTCTCTGCAATTACTTTTGTGAGAAGGTCCATCTTCTCCAGACACCATTTCATCTGAAATCAGTAGCAATTCTCTTGTATTTCTATGGCCAAACACATGAGTTTGTTTATCTCATCCAAATTATTTCAATACCCAGGCAACAAGTG
>NW_005242995.1:0-250 GCF_000412655.1 Myotis brandtii
TCTTTAGTGTTTTTGAATGTTATTCAGAGAATAGTATAGGCCAGGAACTGCTTAAATTTTGGTTAAAAAAAAATTTCTCCCAGGATGGGGTATTTTCAAGGGAGGGCAGAAGGGAGTTAACATTCAGGGTTCATCTTCTGTGTGAATGGCCGGCCCTCTGCATGTATTCTCTTATTTCATACACACACATCTTGTGAAGAAGGATATTTGGAAATTCATTTGCTCACAAGGTCCCTGTATTGGATTCCTA
>NW_005242996.1:0-250 GCF_000412655.1 Myotis brandtii
AGACGTGAGCAGGCTTGGCGGCCGCCTGGCTCCCCCCGGGTGGCCACCGGGCCTCGGCTCCTGAACAGACAAAGCGGTCCCTGTCCCTCGGCCACATGTGGAGGGGGGACGGCTCCTGGGAGCATCGATCGGGCTGCTATCCCGGAACACGGGGTCATGGCCAGGGGCACCTCCGAGCCCCCTCCCTTCTCCCTGGTCCTGGGGGGGGGACGGCGGCGGGGGAAGGGAGGCTGTGCCCGCAGCTGCAGGC
>NW_005242997.1:0-250 GCF_000412655.1 Myotis brandtii
AAAAGTATTTGAAGAATAGGTGTTTGTACAGACAGTGTTTGAAGGTCTGAGAGGTTGAGTTACTTGCTCAGGGCCCAGATCCTAGAAGTGCCAGGACGGGGATTGGAGCCCCGACAGGAGCTTAATTGCTCGGTATTCTCCTTTTTCCTGTTAAATAAGGACAACAGCACATAACAAGCAGGGTTGCTGTGAAGATGAAACGAATGCACGGGAAGCACTTTATAAACCAGCCGTGGGCAAACTACGGCCC
>NW_005242998.1:0-250 GCF_000412655.1 Myotis brandtii
GGCCTCTAGTTTAATATAAGCATTCAGGGCATAATTCCTTTTATACATGATTGTAGACACAGGGCCTTGACTTGCCACTATGACTTCTATATGACCTTACTTTTCTTCCTCCATTCTGTTTTCCCTTTCCCTTTATTCACGCCCTTTCTTCTTTTAATTTGCCATCATGAGAAGCTGAGGAGTAGTCGTTGAAAGCACAGGACTGACAATCTTTCCAGGGCATTTTAAACACAAACCCCATTCAGCTGTA
>NW_005242999.1:0-250 GCF_000412655.1 Myotis brandtii
CTGTTGTAATTGGAGGGACATTTCACAACTAGATTTATTAGACTAATATCCATCTCCCCTTCATTATAAAAAATTAAGTGTGTTGCAATCTTATTACTCGATATATCAATTTCTTTTCTAAATCTCTCATTTTCTTCTTTATTATTTAAAATGTGATATTAAATACACAAGAAATAATAATGTTATGCAAATTAGAAGGCATCATAGTAAAAATAACATCTGTGAAACCACCTAATATGCTTTGTGAGAT
>NW_005243000.1:0-250 GCF_000412655.1 Myotis brandtii
AAAAGCTACAACAAAGAGTAACCCTTGACATTAAGAGGTGATAACACTGCTGTGTGGTTTGTTCCAGAGCCCTCTTCCTGTGAATTGGCCAAGGCTAGCCTTTCCCTGTGCCCACAAGCTTGCCTGGCTCTTCCCCCTTATTTATCTTTCTCTATTCCCTTTCTTACATGCTTCTCCTAAGAGCATGTCTTTAATGCATCACTTTCATAAGAATCCCCATTTCAGGCTCTGCTTCTAGACAATCCACCTT
>NW_005243001.1:0-250 GCF_000412655.1 Myotis brandtii
CCAAAGGGGTCGCGACCCATAGGTTGAGAACCCCTAGATTAAGGCCCATCCTGGTGACTGTATGTAACCTTAATCACCCCTTTTAAGGCCCTGTCTTCAAATACAATCATAGTCTGAGGTTCTGGGGCTTAGGACTTCAACATACAAACATTTTTTGGGGGGAAGGAAGGAGTAGGCATAATTCAGCCTATAAGAAGAAGAAAGGGATACTGTACCCATCAGATAATGGGGATACAGCTGCAGAAAGGGA
>NW_005243002.1:0-250 GCF_000412655.1 Myotis brandtii
TTTATTTCACTTAGCATAATGTCCTCAAGGTCCATCCCTGTTGTCACAAATCCAGGATTTCTTTTTTTCTCCCCTCAGGCTGAAAACTTCCATTGTGTGTACATGCCATGTTTTCTTCATCTAGTCATTTATTGACAGACATTGACATTGTTTCCACCTCTTAGCTGTTGTGAATAATGCCGAAATGAGCATGGGAGTGCAGATATCACTTTGAGATCCTGATTTCAGTTCTTTTGCATAAATACCCAGA
>NW_005243004.1:0-250 GCF_000412655.1 Myotis brandtii
TACTGATCAGCATTCAGGGTCACAGCGGACACACTCTTTCCGCCCTCAGCCTGGCCCATCTTACTGTCAACTCCGGGCCCTGAGCTGGGACTGTTCCCGCCCAGGCTGGGAGCTCCCAGAAGGCAAAGGCTGGCTGGGTCCTTCCTGGGCCCCCAGGACGCAGAAGGGGGCCGGGGAGAATTGGAGATGGCACCGAGGTGGAGATGGGGGGCAGTGTGGCAGTGTCTGTTGAAGAGGGACTGGATGGGGG
>NW_005243005.1:0-250 GCF_000412655.1 Myotis brandtii
CTAAGGAGACGCAGGAAGGGCACCTGTTTCTCACCCTCAGCGTCATTGACGTGGGGATCTGATCGCTCGTTGCTCTGGGGCGCTGTCCCGGGCGCTGGAGGGTGTTGAGCAGCATCCCTTGCCGCCTCCCCCTGGATGTCAGGAGCAACACCCCACCCTGCCCCCAAGTCGTGACACCCAAGAATGTCCCCAGACTCTGACAAAGGTCCCCTAGGGAGCAAAGTCAGCCCCTGAGGACCCCCCCCACACA
>NW_005243006.1:0-250 GCF_000412655.1 Myotis brandtii
ATTAATTTGCGCCATTGAGGAAAACCAAGTTGAAGAGATATGTTCTCTCTTTATCATTCATCCTCAGAAATCCGAATTTTGTCTAGAATGCTTCTTCCAAAAAGTATTTAGCGAAAGATAAAAGTCATTGGCACAGCACAAAAGTAGGTTTGCAGTTGTGAGTATGGGAAACACAGAGTTCATTCATGTATTATTATTTATTAATTATTGATATTATTTTCCATAAAAAGAACTGCAAATCTATTTTGGC
>NW_005243007.1:0-250 GCF_000412655.1 Myotis brandtii
TTAGGTTCCCCCAGCAGCCTCCATACACGAACTCCTCGCAGCGCCCGGAGCTATGGTTGTAGAAGTAGTTCTTGAAGTGGATGCCACAGGGCCCCATGTCCGCATCCAGGAAGCAGAAGTCGGGCCGCCCTGGTGGTTGCAAGTGTGTCAGAGAGTTCTCATTGGAGTAAGTTACTTATTTCTATTAAACTGGAGGCCCAGTGCACGAAATTGTGCATGGGTGGGTGTCCCCTCAGCCCAGCCTGCACCC
>NW_005243008.1:0-250 GCF_000412655.1 Myotis brandtii
CCAGCTTTATTAAAGTATAATTGAAGAATAAATTTTTTAATATATTTAAGGCATATAACATGGTGTTTTTTTATTGTTTCTTGAACATGTACTTAATGCTAGGTTTTGGAATGAATTGGAGGAGGGGGTAATGGAGAATTGTTAATCAATAGATATAAAGTTTCAGTTATGCAAAGTGAATAAATTCTAGAATTCTTAGTTTTTGCCTATATTTAAGAACACTGCTTTGTATACTTAAACATTTGTTAAT
>NW_005243009.1:0-250 GCF_000412655.1 Myotis brandtii
ATGTCTTACCTGTAGCTTTCTTTAGAATATTTTCCAGATCCACTGCCTCATCTTCATTTCTACAGCCGTTACTATAATAGGTGTTTATTATCTCTTCTCACCTCTGTCACCTCTTAAGTGCAATTACTGAAAGGTAGTCAATGCTGGAGAAATTTTTTCTCCAACAATAATAATAGTAAAGTAATGGTAGTAGCTATTCACATATATTGTTTACCAAGTATCAGGCTCCTTTTAAGTACTTTATATACAT
>NW_005243010.1:0-250 GCF_000412655.1 Myotis brandtii
CAACATAATGCTTTGTCTTTAGAATCTGTGTCTATGAGCACTAATTTCTTGTCTTGGAAACAAAATTTGTTGTGTTGATTGTTGTTGTTGTTTTTTTTTAATTCACCATCTTTATTGTTTTCTCCTCCATCTCCATCTCCATCTATGATAATAATCTTGAGAACAAAAGTATTTGGAAATGCCCGAAGCATAGATCCCCCATGAAGTTCAAACAAACTTTGACCTTTTGTCCTTCACCAGATAGGCCTGA
>NW_005243011.1:0-250 GCF_000412655.1 Myotis brandtii
TTAGCATATTACCCTTTTATTAGTATATATATATATGGCAGAGCTGGGATGAAGTAGGCTCTTGGCGGAGGTTGCCAGGGGTGGGCAGCCATGGGTGAACTTCAGAGCCACTTCGCTAGCTATTCCTGGCCAGCTCCTCCCTTTTGCGGGCTGGCAGGAGACAGAGATGACCTGGGTCCCCCACATATCCGATCCCCTCCCAGAAGAGCTCCGATTCCCACAGGGAAGGAGTTCAGAGAAGCCTCGCGAC
>NW_005243012.1:0-250 GCF_000412655.1 Myotis brandtii
TCAAGGGGCCAAAGAGCCTCATGTGGCTCGTGAGCCGAGGTTTGCCGACCACTGGGCTAGGAGTTAGTGTGTAAGAGTGAGGTCAGTTGACGGCAGGTAATAGGGAGTGGTGGGGACTGTGGCGAAGTGACTAAGCTCCAATGGAATATTGAGATTTGGGAACAAGGGTCAAATTTTGTCAGCTCTTCCGATGGTATAAGAGACATTTAAAACCTGGATCGTGTGTGTGTGTGTGTGTGTGTGTGTGTGT
>NW_005243013.1:0-250 GCF_000412655.1 Myotis brandtii
TTGATTTCTCATGTTACATTTATGAGTGAATTTTAAGTTGATATTCATGGCATGCAAAGATTACTTGCACTTGAATAGAAATGGGAGTATATTTGGTGGTGCTTGGTAGTTTTATTCACACATCAATTCTGCACAGGAGATTTTCAGCACTTGAAGCTCCTTGGTGTTCTACAGCTCTGTTATATGATATGGAAATACGCTTTCAGCCCAGCTGGCAAGGCTCAGTGCTTGAGTGTCAATCCATGAACCA
>NW_005243014.1:0-250 GCF_000412655.1 Myotis brandtii
CATAGATTAGAATCTTATACATTGGCAAATTCTGTATTGGATGGAGTGATTGCCTAACTAGTTTTTTTAAACTTCAAAATGAGGTGTACCAAGTACAGGTAAGATTAGGGTAGCCAATCCTACGCATGGTGTAGTCATTCTTGGAGCAGTGGAGCTACTTTATCTTTTAAGTAATGTCCTCCTAATTCTATGGGCTATTTCTATCCCTATGATCTCAACCAGAGCAAGAGGATCACAGAGGATCACCTGA
>NW_005243015.1:0-250 GCF_000412655.1 Myotis brandtii
TTTGTGGTGTATTTTTAAAAATAATATTTGAAGTTGTAGAACCACATATCTAGATGTGGATTATGTTTATCTACTCTGCTTGGAATCCAGTGAATTTCAAAAGTCTAGGGATTGATGACTTTCTCCAATTCTGAGAAACTGATGGCCAGAATCTATTCTACTCTTGAATCCTTCCAAGTATTTTTATTTTCACCTTCTAGAAAATGTAGTAAATTCCCACCTACCTTTCTTTTAATATTTTTCATTTTTT
>NW_005243016.1:0-250 GCF_000412655.1 Myotis brandtii
TCCCTGTCCTCTCTCTGTCCCCCTCCCCTGTCACCACATTCCCATTCAGTGGCTCACAGGGACACCCTTCCCAGATAGCTAGCATTCAGCAGGTATGGCAACTGCCTCCTCCCAGCAATATCCTTTGATAGGCTTTGCCTTTGCTTAGATGTGTGGGGAGAAATAGAGAGCAACCGTTATTTGATCACCTAAGTTATTTATTCATAGAGGGACTTACCTGCTGATCTATGAACATAAATTCACAGGGATG
>NW_005243017.1:0-250 GCF_000412655.1 Myotis brandtii
AGAAGTGTTTTGTTTCTAAATGTCTGTTGTAGGTCTGGCCATAGGTGCCAGAGTCCACAGGTTAAACAAAACACGGCTCATCACCCAGAGACAACCTGGGCAAGCATACTCACAAGAATTGTAGCATTTATTTCCCTTGGAAGGAGGAAGGCAGCTATTAGAATAAGCCTGATTCTTGCATACAATAACCATAAATTTTATGAGTAGAAAATTATTGGAGGGATTAATAAGAGAGGTGAAGTTTATAGGT
>NW_005243018.1:0-250 GCF_000412655.1 Myotis brandtii
ATACTAGCGAGACTTAGAACAATCCTTTAGGAAAGTGTTACAAAATGAGAGAATTTGAGTTTTATTTGTACACTCTTTGCATGTCAAAAATACATAATGACATACGTACTGCTTTTATTCTTTTTTTTCGATTAAATGCATTTTATTTTTAAACAACCTACACGACATGTTTTTTTCTTAAAAACAATGCCTTCACTCCAAATAAATCAAGGTTAAAATAAATGAAGAGCTCAAGATAACATCAGTCCCA
>NW_005243019.1:0-250 GCF_000412655.1 Myotis brandtii
TCAAGTGCTTGGCCCTATACCTAGTACAGTATAAGTGTACCTGAAACATGAGCTATTACCCTTTTCATTATAAAAGTGTTTTTGTGCCCAATACCCGGGTAAGGACCTTGACTGTTCCTTGGTTGTTTCTAAGGCTAGAACTATGCAGGGTCGGAGGTGGAAGGCCCATGCCTGGCAGCCTGACTCGGAATGCAGAGCCCACTGCAGGTGGCCCCATGAAAACAAAAAGCAATACATGTTTCAGAAATGC
>NW_005243020.1:0-250 GCF_000412655.1 Myotis brandtii
ATGTGCCCTGACGGGGAATCGAACCGTGGTTCATAGGTGGATGCTCAATCACTGAGCCACGTCGGCCAGGCCTCACTATTGTTTTTGATGATTGCTACTGTTAACACTACTCCATCACTATTTGTAGACTTTGTCACTCTCAGGTATGAATTCAGGATAAAAGCTTTCTGGAGGAAAATGATAAATTATGTATGCGCCTTTTCTCGCTACATTACTTTTCCCTAAATCATCAGCTAACAAACATGTTTCC
>NW_005243021.1:0-250 GCF_000412655.1 Myotis brandtii
CCAGGGAACCTCATGGGGTGAGGGAGCCGAGCCGGCCCTCGAGGCCGGAGGCGTCCCCACAGGAAGATCGGGTGCCTGGGAGGGGTCAGGCCACCCCGCGGGACCCTGCTCAGGCCAGGGGGTCGCAGAGGGAAGGCAAACTGCCCTACTTCAGCTTGGGCGCAACGGGGAGCAGCGCCACCCCCAGACCAGTGCGGCGGCTGCACCGGCACCCACACCTCGCAGCCGGTTTGCAGGTCTGAGATTTGGA
>NW_005243022.1:0-250 GCF_000412655.1 Myotis brandtii
CCCCCGTCCCTCCCCCTGGCCAGCAGACCTTGTCCCTCCCACCGGCCAGCAGGCCCTGGTGGTGGTGCGGTGGCGAGGGAAGGAGAAAGGAGGGAGGTGGGGAACTGCATGGTGGCAGGGCGCCAACAGTGGGTGTCGGCGTCCAGTGTCTGTTCCTTCCGTGCTCAGCTTGGCAGCCATCACCTCCTCTCCCAACCCTGCCGGGGCCTTCAAGCCCTGGGCTGGGACAGGGAACCAGGGGTAGGTGGTG
>NW_005243023.1:0-250 GCF_000412655.1 Myotis brandtii
AATATGATTTAGAGATATGGAGGTAAATGCCAAAATAATCAGGGAAGAAAGGAGTTAGGGAGAGGGAAGAGGGATAGTGTAGGTTTTTTAATAGCCAGTCTTATAGAGCAATTCAATTATTTAAAATTAGGCCTAGATATATATAATTTGTTGGGGGGTCTTAGGGATAATTTCCTTCTGCATGAATTGAAGGAGTCTGTACATTATAGTTACTTCAATATTTGTTTAAATAGGCTATAAAATCAAACAT
>NW_005243024.1:0-250 GCF_000412655.1 Myotis brandtii
TCTTCCTCTGACTCACAATAGGAAAGGGAGACAAGCACGGGCCCTGGACTGGAGGATGGGGGGTGGTGGGGGGTGGCGGCAATTAATTATGAAGCAGGGAGAGATAGGTTTTTGTTAATTTTTACTGGCTGAAGACCACTCTGCTGGCGTAGGGGTCTGGTCCGTAACCTACTAGTGCAGGTGTCTTATCAGAACTTCGCTAGATTCAAGGTAGCAAGTTTTCTGCAAGCACAATTAATCTTTCTCTGCC
>NW_005243025.1:0-250 GCF_000412655.1 Myotis brandtii
AGAACTAATTCTCAGATCCCTTTTAAGAGAGCCTGGCATCTTTTATTATTAAGGGAAGGGAGGAGGTACAATGCAAGGAGCTGGCGCTGGCAGTACACAGGTAGGCAATACAAGGAAGAGTATAAAATTTCTCAATCCCTTTGTTCCCAATTGGTCTATTGACCCTCTGATCCGAGTTCAGTTATGGAGACTTTTGTGAATCTTTGAAAAACAGTCATTTCTTTGTGCTTATTTTCCCACCTCTTTGCTG
>NW_005243026.1:0-250 GCF_000412655.1 Myotis brandtii
GTGTGTCCCTCCGTAAAACCCCCACCCGGGCCTGGGGTGGAGGGGAGCAGAGGAGCCACAGGCAGGGCAAGCGCGCCCCACTCAGCCGGCGTTTCTGAGCACCCGCTGGGTGCATGCTGTGTGGGTGCAATGGGCTGAGTGGTGCCCCCTTCACATGTTGACTCCCTGCCCTCCCCCCCCCACCCCGTGATGGTTTCAGCGCCGGGTCCTGCAGGAGAGAATTTGCTGTAGGTGAGGTCTGGGGACCCAG
>NW_005243027.1:0-250 GCF_000412655.1 Myotis brandtii
CCCCATAGTTCCTCCTTTAGTCCCCTCTCCTGGGGGCTCTGACCACTTCCTGTTTTGTTCTACCTCAGGCAGCTACAGTACCCAGAGCTCTGATCAATCTCTCTTGGCTTTTAAAGGTAAAACCCCGATGTATTGAGGGGACAGGTCTGGGTGATGGGGTTTTTTTGGGACATAGTGAGCCTGCATGGGTTGTTGAGAATGTCACCACTTACCGCCACAGAGCTGAATATTTCATGATCATTTTCTTCCA
>NW_005243028.1:0-250 GCF_000412655.1 Myotis brandtii
GTCAGCAAAAGTCTCAAAGCACCCAGAGATCCACCTCTGCCTACAGGCTGCCTGTGAGACTGCCACTTAAAGAGCCCGGGGCTGTACTCAGCAGGGTGTGAGCTCCACAGGGTGGGGTGAGAGGGCTTCCAAGGGGTGGGGCTATTGCTTCCCCCAAGGCTGATGCTGCATGGAAGGGAATGCTCTGTCTGAGAAAGATGGCGTCTGCAGCATGGCGGAATGACTCAGCACAGGGATCCTGGCAGCTGAC
>NW_005243029.1:0-250 GCF_000412655.1 Myotis brandtii
TATATTTGGGTCATCATGTTTAGTGCTGGGGATGAGAAGATCACTAGGACCAAAATCCTGTTCTCAAGTAGCTCCCAGTCCAAAGGAGGAAGATAAATGTATACAAAATAATTAAATTATATAAAGGAGTTGATATCTAACCAAAAGCTTGAGAAATGAGTGGAAATTTGTTAGGCATGCAAGAAGGTAAGAGGTATTTGTGGCACAGAAAGCAGCATGTACAAATCCAATGGGTATTTCTCTTACTTTA
>NW_005243030.1:0-250 GCF_000412655.1 Myotis brandtii
CGGCTGCTCTGCCCAGTGGGCAGGGCCTCAGGGGTGTGGCGGTGGCCACCCCGTCCTGTCCTGTCCCTTCAGCAGCCGGGGAGAGGCAGGTGACCTTGAGAGAAGCTGCTGGGAAAGGTCACCTCGAATGTCACCCCCTCCGTGGGGGACAATGTGGGTTTGCACCCATGGGGGGCGGGATCTGGGACCCTCAAGATGCGCCCTGGCCCCAGCAGATGTTTCTCAGTGGATAGAGGGTCGGCCTGCGGAC
>NW_005243031.1:0-250 GCF_000412655.1 Myotis brandtii
GATAGATCCTAAGAATTCTATTTTTGGAAAAATGTCTTCCTGGGTGGGTCATTTGGGGTGGATCTACTAGGAAACCAGTTTGGGTGTTTTTTTTTTCTCCACCTCTTCTCTGTGCAGACCTGGGGTTGAGCGCATGGGTGTGAGTTGCTGGGTGGAAAGCTGGTACGAAGGGTACCACCCTCACAATGAGGGCAGAGCAGGAGAACTGGCAAGGTGATGATGATAGGCATCTCTGGTAATGGGGTGAGGA
>NW_005243032.1:0-250 GCF_000412655.1 Myotis brandtii
GCTGCCCCCAGCCTGCCGGCCCTGATCACCCTATTGGGGCCTGCCTGCCAACCTCGTGGTTCCTTCCCCCTGCAGGCAGACTCCGATCGCCCGATGGGGAACAGGGAACCAGGGGTGGGTGGCGGTCAACGTGGGCGGTGCCAGGCCAAGGCTGCCACCCCACTGGTCACCCCACACACAGAGGGAAGAGCCAACCTCTTTGTTCCTCCCCCTGGCCGGCAGGCTCTGATTGCCCAATGGCGAACGGGGA
>NW_005243033.1:0-250 GCF_000412655.1 Myotis brandtii
ACCTGACAATACAAACATAGAATTGGGCCTGCTTTGAAGTAGAAATGTTAAAGCAAATACAATTGATTAACAAAGAGTTACAGAAAAATAACTATGAAAGGAAATGTCATAAAACTTTCAGCAATTAATTTAAATTGAAGTAGGAAAAGGAGACATGGATTAAAAAACTTGTGTTTTTGTTCTGGCACTGCCATTTACTTCTCTGATGATCTTGGAGACTCCAGAAATGATTTTTGGAATTAACCTCAGG
>NW_005243034.1:0-250 GCF_000412655.1 Myotis brandtii
TCAGCAGGTGTGAGTGGTGGTTGCCAGCCCTGATCGCCCCTGAGGGTTTCTCCACTTCCCCCAGCTCCTGAGGGGCAATCGGGGCAACAACCGCTGCTTGTACCCGCTGCTGGCACTGGCCCCAATTGCTCAGCGGGTAGGAGTGGGGCTGGCGCCATCAGCACATGGGAGTGGGGTGGGGTAGGGAGCGGGGCTGCTGGCAGACAGAGGACAGGGGGCCGTGGTGGGAGGGGCCGGGCGGGGGCGTGGA
>NW_005243035.1:0-250 GCF_000412655.1 Myotis brandtii
CTCTTGGCCTTCCCCCCACCTCGTCTTGTCTCCTCCTGCTTTCTCTCTGCTCTCCAACCTATCCCTGAAGGACAGCTGCCCCTCTGAGGCGGTTGCCCCCCTCCCCATGGGTGATGAGGGCTAGAGGAGCCCCAGGAGGGGTTGCCCCTTGGGCTGCTCTGTGCTCCTGCTCACTCCCCGAAGGCCTCTAAGGCCCGCACACCCACTGTGGGGTCAGCCCCTGCTATTCCACCTCTTACTTCCAGAATGT
>NW_005243036.1:0-250 GCF_000412655.1 Myotis brandtii
CCAGGTATCCCAGTTTATATTTTCTATGCTTTAAAATTTTTGTGTAATGACAATGCATTTATTTATACCAAGACACTTTAAATTATATCAGTGTTTAAAAGTCCAAAGCTTAAGGTAGATTTTAGAATTTCTTTCTTTACTACACTCTAACCACTCACCCACTCAAACGATAAACCTAATTTTACAAGAGAAGGACCAGTCAGCTACAACTTGTCAATGATGTAAAATAGACTTGAAGAAGGCTCTGCTC
>NW_005243037.1:0-250 GCF_000412655.1 Myotis brandtii
TTTCATATGCGGGCTGTTTCTTTGTTTCCCCATGATCGCTCATCTCAGGTTTCTGGTTTTGTAGCTCTCTCTCACCTATGATGACTTTCTTTAGGCAGTTCCAGCTGTGTTTAATTCTCCAGTTCTGGGTGGGTGCTCTTTGATTCTGCTGTTCTTTCTGCTCTGTGAGAAGGCTCAGGGCCCATCTGCGAATTCGCACATTTTTCTCCCCTTGAGCAGGCATCCATGGTCAGGGGGTTGGAGTTCTGGC
>NW_005243038.1:0-250 GCF_000412655.1 Myotis brandtii
CTTTACTGACTGTGGACCCAGATCTAGAATCCCCTGCTAACCAACAGTTCTGTGTACCTTCTTTCTACTGCGCCTGTCCGAAGGGACGCGGCCCAAGCTGGTGCCCTGTGGGTTCCCTCTGACCCTCAGGGCTCAGAGTTCTGGCCGATTATCCTTCCCGGAGCCTTGACTTTACCTCTCACCAGGAGTTCTCTGCCTTTCCCGGCTGCAAGCTGTCTCCCAGCTGAATCTCTTCTGCCAATTTGGGCTG
>NW_005243039.1:0-250 GCF_000412655.1 Myotis brandtii
TTCTCATCTGGTTCCCACCGCAGGGAGGCCCGGGCGGGAGAGAGAGAAGAGAAGACTCGGGAACTGACCGAGGTCCCCTTGCCCGGGGGATGAAGGCGCTCCCACATCGTCACTACGAGGAAACCCCCCTGGAGTTGTGGCTGCCCCTGTGGGCCGGACGCGCCAGGCCTCTCTTGTTTTCCCTGCAAGTCTCTGCAGCCATCGGCGAGGGTGTTGGTACAACCACAGCTGATCAGAACACGCTTCCCTA
>NW_005243040.1:0-250 GCF_000412655.1 Myotis brandtii
CTCAGGGAGGCTGCCCCGGCCCAGGGAGAGGACAGTCTGCTCTGTTCACCACCAAAACCAGGCCCCGGGACCAGCAGGCGCGCAGCCGAGGTCGAAGGGAAGACCCGCCTCCTCCTTCCCAGGGTCGCCCACCCGCCCGGAGGAGCATGGGGGTGACACACCCATCAGACGGCGGGAACAGGCATCCTCGCCATCGGTGTGAGCCCTGCGTCCTGTCCCGAGGCCTCTGGCACGGAGCCAGCGCCAGCCT
>NW_005243041.1:0-250 GCF_000412655.1 Myotis brandtii
TTCACTCAGCACTTAGCCCATTGCCTTACCTGTGGTGATCATGTGTCAAATTGAATCAGATATTGAAGTTCCTGGAAATGTCAGCAGATAGGTGAGGGAAGAAAGATATTAAAGTTGATGCTTAAAATCAACAAGTTAGTTGGGAGAATGTCCCATAGATTGTCAGAAAGCAATGATGATTAAATAAAAATGGTGAGCATGGTGATAATAAATGCAAACAATCAGGTTCTTATGGAACCCAGGAAAAAAA
>NW_005243042.1:0-250 GCF_000412655.1 Myotis brandtii
TTTATTTCACTAAAAATTATTTTTTTTCAGTTGATAAATAAAAATTTAAATATTGTTAGGCTTAATTTAGAGTCATCTCCTCTATATACATACCCTTCAGGGAAAATCATTATATTTCATTGATTTAAATCGCATTTACATACAATTGACTTCAAATCTATGACTTTACCCTTCTACTCTGAGCTCTATATCAGTATCTCTAAAAGGCCTCCATTGGATTTCCAGTTAAAGGCAGAATTCTTGAACTTCC
>NW_005243043.1:0-250 GCF_000412655.1 Myotis brandtii
TCATTCTTTGAACCACCTGATTGTGAAGTTTCTTTTGGATCCATTCATTTTAGGGTGGGAGAGGCTCTGTTTCTTGCTGGCCTGGGAACTTGCTGCCTTCAAGGGCCCATAGAAACAGAACCGTTCTCTAAGGAAGTCATGACCCTTACCCTCAGGGAGCAAAGCCTGGTTTCCATCCTGGCCCTCTCTCTTAGTATGAGTCTTTGAAACCCAGTGAGAACCTTTCTCTGTGAGAGAAGCTCTTTCCTCC
>NW_005243044.1:0-250 GCF_000412655.1 Myotis brandtii
GAGAGCATGACCCCTGAATCCTGAAAGAGGATGCTTCGTGCTTATGAAAGTAGACTCAACGCCTAGTGAAAGGCAACTTCCTTCTTATGCTCAGGTAACTGGTTTACCCCTCAGAATACCCCTGCATTCCTATACGCCTTACAGGTGACACAGCACTCCTCCAAATCTTAGTTCCTGGACCGACAAGCTACTCGATGAGATAAGCAGGTATTATTACAACCTAGTGCACTTTGTGAAGTTTTTAAGAAGA
>NW_005243045.1:0-250 GCF_000412655.1 Myotis brandtii
ATTTTAAGCTCCTTTCTGTTCCTCTCCCAGAAATCTTAGGAAAGTCTTCATGCATCTCATTCACTCTGATTGAGTTTTGCTATATTGCTTTTTAGTTTTTCCTTATTGTGACCAGTGTGATGTGATTTTCTGATCAGCTTAAACCCATCTAAGCCTCAACTCTGAAGCTGGGGATGGTTCATTTTACCAATTTTCATGGACCAAGAATGAGAGAAGAATTATTCCCCAACAATCCAATGGTATTGCTTTT
>NW_005243046.1:0-250 GCF_000412655.1 Myotis brandtii
TTGTCCTTATAAGAAGAGGAAAAGGCACCAGAGATTTCTCTCTCAATCTGCACACCCACAGAGGAAAAGCCATTGAGGACATGGCAAAATGGTGGCATCCTCAAACCAGAGAGAAAGGTCTCAGCAAACACCAATCCTAGAGACCCCTTGCTCTTGGACTTCGAGTCTCCAGACTGTGAGAAAGTCAGTGTCTGTTGTTTAAGCCACCTAGCGTGTGGTATTTTGTCATGGCAGCCCAAGCTGACTGGTA
>NW_005243047.1:0-250 GCF_000412655.1 Myotis brandtii
CTTCCCAGGTCCTTAAGGTATGGAAGATTTAACTGGCTTACTGCTTCTCCTTTTCATGCCTCCTTCAGAAAATGCATGTGGCTTTCCTATAAGCGTTCCTTTTCCCCTTAGGATTGCCCTTAATGTCCTCTTAATGCTATTGCCTCTGAATAAATATCATAGGGTGATTTTTCCTGGACCCTGCAATCTGCACAAGATTAATCCTTCCTCTTCATGTTAGCAGTAAAAAGGGAGCAATACATGTGTGACT
>NW_005243048.1:0-250 GCF_000412655.1 Myotis brandtii
AGTGGACCTTGAAGTGAATATCAGATTCTTTATTCTGAACTTGAACCTAGAGGTGTAGATAATGGGTGGGGCACTGTAAGGTCATGTTGCAACTGCAGTCAGCACCATGGCAACGTAGGACTCATGCGGAATGAGTGGCAGGGGCAAAAGGGAACAAATGCCTATGAGAGTAAACTAGCCCTAGCTGGTTTGGCTCAGTGGGTAGGGCATCGCCCCTTGGACTGAAGGGTCCTGGGTTCGATTCCAGTCA
>NW_005243049.1:0-250 GCF_000412655.1 Myotis brandtii
TTTTCTGTGAGGTTATAATGTTTTTCTTATTAATGCATAGTATTCAATTGTGAGAAGATACAACATTTTATCTACACTAGTAATGAAAGATTTTTGGACTTTCCCATTTTGACACTATTACAAATAATTGCTAAGAATAGTCTAGTCATGTGTTTTGATGTCTACTTATATATTTTTCTTGAGTATGTATATCTTAAAGTGAACTTTTAGGAATACAGGAAATGGTCTGTTCAGCTTTTACAGAAATCAG
>NW_005243050.1:0-250 GCF_000412655.1 Myotis brandtii
GATGGAGGAAGATCTGGGTCCAGAGCTCTTGACTGCCCAGCTGACATTGAGTGAAGCCTGTCCTGGTTGAGGGTTGGACATCTGTGAGCCTTTGAAGAGCCCCTGTTAGTCAGGATGGCCATCTGGGAACAGTAGGGCAGCAGGGAGGCATCCTCTGGTTCGGTTCTTTTCCCCGCCCCATTGATTTTTAGAGAGAGTGGAGGGGAGGGAGCGAGGGAGAGAGAGAGAAAGAGAGAGAAACATCAATGTG
>NW_005243051.1:0-250 GCF_000412655.1 Myotis brandtii
TACCAAACATATATTCTCAAAAATGCTTGTCTTTTTAAGTTTCTGGATCTTAGATGTCCACAGGGTGTGGAGGGTTTTTTTATCCCCACCTGAAGATGGGTTTTTTTTGTGTGTTTTTCATTGATTCTAGAGACAGAGAGGAAGGGGTAGGGAGGGAGGGAGAAACACTGATCAGTTGCCTCTTGTACACACCCCATCTGGGGATAGAACCTGAAACTTGGATATGTGGCCTGATAGGGAATCCAGCCCT
>NW_005243052.1:0-250 GCF_000412655.1 Myotis brandtii
ACTTGTTTGGAAAAGTCAAGGCAGGGGCAGTTGCCTTAAGCCAACTCCTGTGCCATGCCTCCCCACAGGAAGCTTTTAAAAAAGCTAAATGCCAAATACTAATACTTCCAATAAAGTTGAGGTATTATACTGGGGAAGTCAGTGGCAACAGACTTGGCTGTTTACAATTTTGCTAATTGGTGAACTTGGAGTCTAGGTAGCATACTCGCATACTTCCAAGTGTGCTAGCACTTCTCTCTCTCTCTCTCTC
>NW_005243053.1:0-250 GCF_000412655.1 Myotis brandtii
CCCCCCCCCCCCCCCCCCCCCCCAGGTTGTGATGGTGTGAAATTCCATGTTCCTCCCAGCAGTGTCCCAGGGCAAGACCACACAGGGACCTGCAGGCATTGGGGGTATTTCCTTAATGGAAGACGAGGTGCAGGCTGTGCGAGGTTTTAGGAAGGGGAGGCCTGTGGAGCACATGGAGAAGGGTGAGGAACAGATGAGGAACAGCTGAGACCGAGGTCTTTGGGGTCAGGAGGAACAAGAAGGCTGGAAT
>NW_005243054.1:0-250 GCF_000412655.1 Myotis brandtii
TCCACTTGTGAAGAGCGGTGTCTGCTCCTGGCTGTGTGGTCCTTACTTAACGGGCACCATCGGCTGTGTGCACTGTGAAAGGCCCATGCGAACTGTGTGCAGGCATTTGTCAAGCCTGGATCTGAAGACTCGGCCTGCGTCACGGAATCTCCACCACTGTTATCTACTAGGACTAGTAGAGAAGCCTGCATCAACTTCCCTGATCACATCAACTCCCTTCCGTTTTAATGTCAGAAACGAGCAGGCCCGT
>NW_005243055.1:0-250 GCF_000412655.1 Myotis brandtii
CAGATGGTCAGTCATCTATTACATTTCTCAAACTTTTGTTTGGCGTATCATTCTGTAGGTCAGACATACTGAAAGCTTACTGAAATGCTATCAATTTAAACAAAAAGGGCAATTGAGGAATATGAGAGTTTGATTAAGTAATCCATCTTCCTCAGTTAAAAAGATATGAAATTAAGGCCTGAGCAATTAAGTGTTTTGTTCAAAATCACCAAACCAAGAAACTTGGCTTTCTGCCTCCTAAGCAGAGCTC
>NW_005243056.1:0-250 GCF_000412655.1 Myotis brandtii
AAAATAAGTATGTTGTCTTATTTTATTTCTCCTACATCAACAGTACCCTTGTCCTGATTAGTACAAATAAAATTCCACCTCTAGTCATTTTACCCAAGGGCCTATTATTAGATACATTAGTTTAGTCATCAAATAGGGAATATATTGGAGAGGATCCATGCAATGGGGACTTCCGTCCTTGAATGGAAAGCTGCTCAAGAATGCTGTTTGGATACAAGGAGGAAAAGGTAGAAAAGACAAAAGGCAGGAG
>NW_005243057.1:0-250 GCF_000412655.1 Myotis brandtii
TGTTAAAAGCAAATGAAACATTGTTTTATAAGATAATGTCAAATCCAACAATGACAATAATTTTTTGTGCGGTATTCTCCTATTCTCTCTAACTGAGAAAACTCTTATTTTATTCAAATAGAGGAGATGTGTCAAATATCTATAGGAAAATATTACATTTCTCGGTATCTCATAGACATCTATCAGGAAAATATTACATTTCTCAGTATCTCGTAGACATCTAAGCAGGTAAAAGATTCAAGAAGAATTC
>NW_005243058.1:0-250 GCF_000412655.1 Myotis brandtii
AGGCTCTGATGAAGGGGAACCTCTTTGGAAAGGTCATTCCTCATGAACACCCATCACCTTCTTTTTCCTATTTGGCTTCATAACATTTATCACTGTATAATAGAATATTACATATTTCGTTTTTGTTTATTATCTTTCTCATTAGAATAAAAACTTCTTCAGAGTTTTTCCTAATGCTTGGATGGTGCCTGGATATTAATGCTATGTGTGAACAGATGAATGGGGAAGAGTACTGACTCTATAGTGAGAC
>NW_005243059.1:0-250 GCF_000412655.1 Myotis brandtii
ATAAAGCTGCTATACACATCCATGTGCAGGTTTTTGCATGGACATGAGTTTTTCAACTCATTTGCATAAATACCAAGGAGCACAAATGCTCTATTGTATGGTAAGAATATAGTTTTGTAAAAAATTGCCAAACTGTCTTCCAAAATGGCTACCCCATTTTTGCGTTTCCATAAAAGTTCATGTTGCTCCACATCCTCATCAGCATTTGGTATTGTTAGTGTTTTGGAATTTGGTTATTCTAATAGGTGTA
>NW_005243060.1:0-250 GCF_000412655.1 Myotis brandtii
GTCCCAGCCCCACACGCTGAGCCCCGCTGCCTTTAGGGAACAGAAGAGCCCTGACTGGGAATCTACCCACGAATCCCACTCCCACCAAACAGGATGTACCTCCCCCAAAGGGGTGTCTAGAACGGAGGCAGGATGTCAGAAACCAAGCAATCAGCTGGCTAAGGCCTCAACACCAGGTGCCCTGCCCAGGCTGAGGGCAAGGCCAGGAGCCCACAGGGCATTTCATGCAAATGAGAAAAAAGGCAGCCAT
>NW_005243061.1:0-250 GCF_000412655.1 Myotis brandtii
CCTTTAGCATTTCTTGTAAGACAGGTCTTCTTGTAATAAACTATCCCAGTGCCATCATTCCCTCACCCAGATTGGCCAGGCACCCCAGTGCTCTTTTTGGCTATTTTTAATTCTCCAAATATTTACTGAGGATAAAATACGAGCAGGCATTAAATAATTATCTAATATATCCTATCTAATAAAAGGGAAAGATGCAAATTGACCCTGGCCCCGAACCCTTCCCATTGGCTAATCAGGGAGATATGCAAAT
>NW_005243062.1:0-250 GCF_000412655.1 Myotis brandtii
ACCTAGTATTTTTATGTGTTTGCATAGAAGCCCTTGACATTAACTGGGTACTCTATTAAATGATTACGTGACAACCCATTTTGAGATTTTCTTTTTTAAGGAAGAGATGTATAAGATCAGATTGGAGAAATAAAAAGTAGCTGGCTGGTTCCGTTGCATTCAAGTTTTCTGTGTATGAGCCAATATATAGGTTTGGCTGCATTAGCAGATGACCCTAAATCATGGTGGGTTCAATATTATGGAAGCTCGT
>NW_005243063.1:0-250 GCF_000412655.1 Myotis brandtii
GTGACTATGAAAGTGAATGAGAAAAGGTTAAGTACCCCGTCCACACCACTAGTACCTGTGGGTGGGGGAGTTGGAAGCCAGGGCTGTCTGACTGGAGAAGGAGCTCCTTACTTGAGCTACAGAAGGCCTGCAGGCTCCACCCACTCTGGCCAATCCCAACTTGAGTCTGCCTGGCTGAGCCTCAGTTCTGCTTCCTTAGCCAGCCAATCGTGCGGAGTTTTTCTACAACTTGAGCAGACCAACTGCAGCA
>NW_005243064.1:0-250 GCF_000412655.1 Myotis brandtii
AGCTAAGGCCACACAAGGTCAAGGAGAAAGCCTCTGGCTCCTCAGTGATGCTTGAGGCCTTCTTCAGTCTTCTCACGCGACCCACCGGCCAGTCACCTCTTCTCCGCCAGCCTCGTTTCCCTGTTCTATGCAACTCTCCAAGGACAAACCTGTGTTGCTATTTTGCCTATAAGAAATTTGAAAAGAACGAATGTTCAGATTTGCTGGTTTAAATCAGTGGTCACCAACCTTTCGGACCTCATGGACCACC
>NW_005243065.1:0-250 GCF_000412655.1 Myotis brandtii
GTTTGCCGACCACTGCCCTAGGTAGTTGCTAAGCATATGCAGATCTGGTTGGGTGGGTCTTTGTAGAGTAGGGAGACATGAGTGTGATATCATTTTACACCTGGACAGTAGTCAGTTGTCTCCAGGTTTGTTCTGGCTCTCTTGTCTCTACACCTGAGGGTCCTGAGGCTATTGCCAGTCTTTGTTCTGCTTGGCCAAAGCTTAGTGGTATGTCCAGCATTCTGAATGACCTTCACCTTAGCCTCTGCTG
>NW_005243066.1:0-250 GCF_000412655.1 Myotis brandtii
TGCATGTCAAATGATTTACATCAAATTGGGCTCACAATCCTCTTCATTCTTCAAATGGATGCCAAAGAAAGGAGATGGTGTTTGGCCAGCAGAGATGGAAGGAGAGGGAAGAGGAGAAGGGGTAAGAGGAGAGGTGGAGAGCGAGGAGGAGGAGGTAGCCAGATGATAGAGCTGCTTATTTTATTTTCTTGTTTCAGGAGCGGGCTGGCAAAGCCTATTCCTAACAGACAGCAGGCAGGAGGCAAGAACA
>NW_005243067.1:0-250 GCF_000412655.1 Myotis brandtii
TTAATAATTATTCAAAGTGTGAGTATATTTTGGGGGACACCCTGAACTTACAAAAGCTAGCAACCAGAGGTGCGTGGCTCCAGGACTCTGCTGTCTTTGTGCTCCACTCTCGTGCCGGCGTCTGTCAGACTTGGGTCTGAGTCACAGCTCTCATCCTATGTGCTGTGTGATGCCGAGCAAGTTTCTAAACACCTCTCAGTCTCAGTTTCCTTCTCTATAAAATAGGTATAACAGAGGTGCCTACTTCATT
>NW_005243068.1:0-250 GCF_000412655.1 Myotis brandtii
GGACCTCTTCTTGAGCAAGTGTGGGAAGCCCTGAATTTAGTTATCTCTCCAAGGCTACATTCTAGACTTTTCTTTGTTGCTTGTGTAGTACAGTATCTTGAAAGAGGGGAAGAGCAACAGTGAGGATGAGCTGAAAAGGGTGAGGATTAGCATCTGACCAGGAAGACAAGGGGCAGTAAAGAGACTGTTCCCATCAGTCAGGAAACCCTTGCCAGGGAAAGACAAAGGGATGACGGGAGACTGACAGGCC
>NW_005243069.1:0-250 GCF_000412655.1 Myotis brandtii
GGAGGGAGGGGAAGAAAGCGACATGAAAACAAACAAGCTGACAGACTTGTTAACATGAGAACTGTAAGCAGAGAAGTGCACACTATGGGTTCTGAAAGGAGACGCTGTGGTCACGTGATGGGCATCACCCCACATGATGGGCGATGCTGAGGACACCAATGGGCTCTCATAAAAGATATGGGCCGAAGGTCAACAGACCTGTACAGACACGCACAAGTAAGCAAGCGAGGAAGAGGGGAGGGGGGGGGGG
>NW_005243070.1:0-250 GCF_000412655.1 Myotis brandtii
TTCTGCACAAAGACAGCAGAGTTAACAAGTTCACAGATGTTTTCTCACCCTGATCATAGAGATGATAATTAAACAAAACACAGGACAAGTTTCTTACTGGCCTAATGCCACACTTAACACAAAACATTTAGGATAAAACACACAAGAGGATAATATGAAAGAGTATTCCTGTTACTCTGGTAAGCAATATTTCATTTTGTGGTGCTTACAACACATTTTTCTCACTGTAATAGAAAACATAATTTTGATT
>NW_005243071.1:0-250 GCF_000412655.1 Myotis brandtii
CCAGGATGGAAGCCACAGCCTCAGGGACACCCGGTGGGACCATCACTTAGAGAAGGGGCACGCTCACCTTCATCACGTTTAAAACAAAGAGGACTGTTTCTGCAAGTCGACCTTTGAACCAGGAGGTCGGGGTTCAATGCCCGGTCGGGTCGGTCAGGGCGCAGGAGCCGGCAGGATGCTCCCACACCAGCACTCATGGGAGGAGCCTCCAGCAGGGGGTGTGCAGGAGGCAGCCCGTCAATGATTCTCT
>NW_005243072.1:0-250 GCF_000412655.1 Myotis brandtii
CCACCCCCAGCCTTGCTTCCTTCCAGAGAAGAAAAAGCAGTCATGTGCAAAGGAGGAGGCTGCCTGTGGCTTTTCCTGTCCTGCCTGCTCACCACCCACCACCTTGCGCCTGCTGAGCCTTCCCTTCTGCCAGGCTCGGCTTCTGTGGGAAATCTCCCTGGGCACCTTTACTCCCGACTGTGTGCTAATTGCTTCATCTCCAGGCTCCCCATCCACCTCAGGACTTATGGCAGGGTCACCTTGACACATA
>NW_005243073.1:0-250 GCF_000412655.1 Myotis brandtii
ACAAAACCTTACAGAGTCAAACTATTCCAAATGACTTTAAGTTCAATAATATATATACTAGCACATATGTACACATATACACATATACACATATAGATATAGATAGGTAGATGATAGATATTCTAACATTCTTAGATGTGAAATGGAAAATTATATTGGGAACCAGAATTTTCACCATGGGAGTAGAATATATCAATCTAACAGTGATATTGGCAAAGTAAGTTTATGCTGATTGTCATTGATGATGTAT
>NW_005243074.1:0-250 GCF_000412655.1 Myotis brandtii
TTTTATCTTTTTATTATGGGTTTACTTTAGAGACATCAGATAAAAGCCCACCATGTCTGCCTCCAAACTTCCCCTAACGTGTGGACAATATGAATATATGTCGAGATTGAGGATATGCCAGGCCAGTTCTCTTTTCCTCGTATTTTAGTAGTTACAGTAAAGAACCATTAGTTACTTAACTCTTCTTTTAAGTGTAACTTTTCCTCCAACTGATAATTTAGCTTTCTTTTTTGTTGTTTTACTTCTTTCT
>NW_005243075.1:0-250 GCF_000412655.1 Myotis brandtii
CTCTATCCACTGAGCCAAACCGGTTTCGGCATAAAAACATGTTTTAAAATAATGCATTAAAATATTATTTATCTTAATTACTGAGTTTATTGGTACCCTTTAAACGTTTCCTCTTTGTCAAGTATCTCTCATCTCATTCTAGCACTGGTTCCGTTTCCCAAATGCTTTTTCAGATCAAACCCTATTCCCTGCCAGTTGTCCTCAGTTACTTGCCCCATGAAGGGGGTGGGTGGGTGGTGGTGGTGGTGGG
>NW_005243076.1:0-250 GCF_000412655.1 Myotis brandtii
TACAGCATACTATTTTAAAAAAGAGTATACTGTAAAAAAGAACAATAAAATATAGTAAATACATAAACCAATAATGTAGTTGATTATTATCATTACCAAGTATTATGTACTATGCATATAAGTGCTATACTTTTTTGTTGTTGTTAATCCTCACCCAATGGTATTTTTCTATTGCATTTCAGAGAGTGGAAGGGAAGAAGAGTAGGGGGAAAGAGAAAAAGTGAGAGAGAGAGAGAGAGAGAGAGAGAGA
>NW_005243077.1:0-250 GCF_000412655.1 Myotis brandtii
CCTGTTTTGGTATTTTTGAGTTTATATTATTAAACTGTGGTTTTAGAATACAAAAGCCAAAAGACAACACACTGTAGGAACGAAAGCTGGTACTTTAAATAGATAAAAATGATCGGAAGATTGAGCCATTCTAAGATCCACTGTAGTACAGGATGTCAAACCAAAGAATATCTACCACTATCATATTTACTAGGTGTACCAGTTAATAATGGAGGATTTTGTAATAAAAGAAAACATGATAATTTCAAGA
>NW_005243078.1:0-250 GCF_000412655.1 Myotis brandtii
TTCTACTGGTACTTTCTCCACCTTCCAAATAAACACATCACACTCAATTTCTTATCTCAGGGTTGGCTTCTGGGGGAATACAATGGAAACCAATAGGTTATCAAATAATTCCTACTTTATAACTCTGCAAGTGACAAAACAAGTGCATAATAGTAGGAGATATGGCTAAGGATACTCTGCTGTTATTATCAGTTTTCCTCTTTTTAAAAATTTTTATTTTACAGTGCCAATAACACATGCATATATATAT
>NW_005243079.1:0-250 GCF_000412655.1 Myotis brandtii
GTCTCCTAATTGCTCCTCCACCCATGGAAATCTGGCTACTGCTGCCTTCACTTACGGGGACTTCCTTGTCCCCAGCCAGCGAACAGTTATTCGAGCACTCTCTTTTCCTTGGACTGTTACTATGCACTCTTCTACAAGCCTGTCCCCTGAAAACCCAGGAATTCTGACACTTCACACTATTCCCATCAAATAAGGTAAGAATATATATGGTGAATTAGTAAGTGTGTTTCTGACTGGAGAGGACTTCAGT
>NW_005243080.1:0-250 GCF_000412655.1 Myotis brandtii
AAATAAACCTGTGTTGTCATAGTCCACTGATATTTGGGAGTTGTTTTTAATCGCAGCCAAACCTAACTCATCCCATGTAAAACAACTAGAAGTGCACAGGGTTTGCTCACAAGGGCTTTAAAGTCTGGGTGAAAGTTATAGAAATCTTTAGTTGATTATACTTGGATATAAAAGACACCCCGATAAAAGCATGCAAAAGTGTTATGGGTGCATATATGAGGGGCACTTAACCCAGGCTAGGAAAATTTCC
>NW_005243081.1:0-250 GCF_000412655.1 Myotis brandtii
CTCTAAACTGAGGTTTAGGGAACTGCTTTTGAATCTTAACTTTATACTTATTACTTTTATTACTTTGAAAGACCATTTAAACTTGTGTTGTCCAAAATACTAGCCACTAGTAATGTGAATATTTAAACTTTTGCTAATTAAAATGAAATAAAATTAAAAATTCAGTTTCTCTGTTGCATTAATAACAAGTACTCATTAGCCACGTGTTACTAATGGCTACTATATTTAACAGTGCAGAATAACATTCCCA
>NW_005243082.1:0-250 GCF_000412655.1 Myotis brandtii
GTGGCGTGAAATAGCCCCTTCTTAGCTTCCAAACCATAATAGCAAGTAAGGTCCTGAGAAGTTCCACGGATAAGAAGCTTGAGGAGCTTGAACACAGTATTTTTCAAACGTTTTCTTTTTAAAAAATTTCTTTTTTTCATTTACAGTTTACATTATTATGTTATATTAGTTCCAGGGGTACAGCATGGTGGTTAGACAATCAGGTATTTTACGAAGTGATGCACCGATATTTCAAGTACACATGTTTGAT
>NW_005243083.1:0-250 GCF_000412655.1 Myotis brandtii
CTTTGTTTTGGTTCTTAACTATTCGACCGGAAACTTTTGGGGTAGGAAAATTAAAATCACGCAAATCAGAAAAGATAGGAACCCAGATTCAGGACCAAAGTCACAGGCCAAGAGCTAAGTCCCAGAATAGCGGGTGATAGCAGGTCTGGCAGGTGGACAGAGTGGAGGAAAGCCCTCCGCCTCTGCTGCCCAGAGACAGAGCCTCTGCCGGCCGCCTAGCAGCAGCATTGCTTCTGGCAGCAGCACTTAC
>NW_005243084.1:0-250 GCF_000412655.1 Myotis brandtii
TTTGCTCATAATGTTGATCTGAAAAAACACATGCAAAAACCTGTCATAATGCTTTATAATCTCATCTTCATAAGTATGTTAAATACTGGTAGGAGGAAGGAGGGACTCAACAGAAGTTTTGTGGGGGGTGGTTTTGTCTTTGACAATAGTTTATTGAACACAGCTTCACTGTGGGAATTCTAATAATTTCACAAGCCAATGGCATACAGGATAATGTCTCTTAATAAGCCAATAAAGAAATAACATACTC
>NW_005243085.1:0-250 GCF_000412655.1 Myotis brandtii
GGGGGGGGGGATCAAAAGTTACATGCAGATTTTTTACAATGAGGGGTCAACACCCCTAACCAGCATGCTGTTCAAGGGTCAATGGTATCTTGGATGGGATCCTAAATCAGAAAGTGGACATTAGTGGGAAACTAGTGAAATGCAAATAAAATGTGGATTTTAGGTAATAGTAATGCATCAATCAATGTTGGTACCTTAGTTGTGACAAATGTACCATCTATATATATAAAAGCCTAAGCCACTGGCTGAC
>NW_005243086.1:0-250 GCF_000412655.1 Myotis brandtii
AGAAAGAGGACAAAAATGCAATAATGTGTGGATGATGGAAACGTATGGATCACTATCTGTAATTATCTAATAAGCATAAAAATCAATACCTACAATTATCTAATGAGCATAATCATTATATCCATGTATATATGTAATTATATTTGTAATTAGATAAAAATAGCTGCTATCATTAGTGCATTTCTTAGGTATTCTTTTGGAAAACTTAGAGGAGTATGACTATCATTGAATACATTTGGATATTTTTTTC
>NW_005243087.1:0-250 GCF_000412655.1 Myotis brandtii
AAAATGGAAATGTGCTTGTTTTCTAAACTTAGTGTGATTGAGGAAAGTGCTGCGATAATATTTTGTCATATTAATTCTTGGTCTTTTAAAAAATTCATGCATGTCAGAAAGTTGATTTTGTAAATGTGGACGGCCCTGTGTACATGAACCCCTCAGGTGGACAGAGCTCCCACTATGGCTGTTGAAGAAGCCCAGCTCTCTCCCTGCACGGAGGACGTCTCTCTCTGGTTGAGACTCAACAGAGAAAGAC
>NW_005243088.1:0-250 GCF_000412655.1 Myotis brandtii
CTGCTTTATGACTTGGAAATCATTGCAATCTAAGAGCAAAGCTGTAAGAAGACGGAGAAGTTCCGTGTACCATTCTCCCAGATTCACCCTTCGTCAGAATTCTTCTCACATTGGCTCTCGTCTTCCCTCCCTCTTCCCTCACCCCTCCCCTCGTTCCTTCCCATCTCCCTCTCTCTCCCCTCTTTTCAAACATTTCAAAAGGAGTTGCATAAGCATGCCCCTTCATCCCTTAACATTTCAGTGAATTTCC